>NC_064620.1:410561216-410864246 GCF_023898315.1 Schistocerca nitens
AAATAAAATACACATTGTTGTTAATATTTTATTGTGATAATGCCTTGTTACGCCTGGATGTGCAAACACATACCTCACAACACCTATAGTAGACCCCTGAGAACATCAACTGGGTTACGTTTCAGAATCGCCATCAACATTTTAAAAGTGTTCCATCTCGATGGCAGGTCTGAATTTGGATCAGAGTATGTTGTCTGCTGAGACAAATCAAGTAAATGTGGGGAAAGAGGATTGGGGATTGTTTTCCCTCTTTTGGCTAAAACATGACGCACAAGGTCGCCGAAACGCAGTTACAAAATGTATTCATGCACCATATCAGATCTCGAAGAAGATTTTAGACAACCGCTTTAAAAAAAACACGCCGTGAGTAAACGAAACTTCCAAGTATATAGCTCGATATTTGTGTAATAGCGCAAATTGTTTCGAGAAACTTAATTATTTTTGAGGTTTCGCTCACAAACAAAATTAATTTCTTCGTGGCCTGCAGAAAATGTACAAACATGCCTCTTCTGCAAAAGTGAAAACAGCTTCCTGTTAACATCTTTGTCATGAATCTACGATTCGGTTACGAACTGACGCCTGTGTCATTATTGGTGACGACATGTTTTAAGCACTATCCTTTCCTCTTCCCAAATAAAAGTATTATTTAGTTCCGACAACTTGATTATTTTTATATGGAAACAAAACTGGAACTGCTTTCAGTGCCTGAAATCTTACAACACAAAATTTTTGTCAACTTATTTGGCTGGCTGAAATATTGAGTTCGCTTAAAAAGAAAACTAATGTGTAACAGTTATTCAAGGCACTGTCAGTAGACCTGGAGCTCTAGCTCTGCTGTAAAAAAAAAGAGTATTGCGCATACATAGACAGACAGAAGCTTTGTTATATGTCTACACGATTGCAGAACAGTTACTGGAAGCAGTTACATAAAATATCTAGAAGCATGCATACGGAGCGATTTGATGTGAAACAACGACGTAAGACTAATCGCAAGTAAGGCAGATGCCAGACAAATTCAGTGGAAGAATCCTTAGGAAATACACTCCTGGAAATTGAAATAAGAACACCGTGAATTCATTGTCCCAGGAAGGGGAAACTTTATTGACACATTCCTGGGGTCAGATACATCACATGATCACACTGACAGAACTGCAGGCACATAGACACAGGCAACAGAGCATGCACAATGTAGGCACTAGTACAGTGTGTATCCACCTTTCGCAGCAATGCAGGCTGCTATTCTCCCATGGAGACGATCGTAGAGATGCTGGATGTAGTCCTGTGGAACGGCTTGCCATGCCATTTCCACCTGGCGCCTCAGTTGGACCAGCGTTCGTGCTGGACGTGCAGACCGCGTGAGACGACGCTTCATCCAGTCCCAAACATGCTCAATGGGGGACAGATCCGGAGATCTCGCTGGCCAGGGTAGTTGACTTACACCTTCTAGAGCACGTTGGGTGGCACGGGATACATGCGGACGTGCATTGTCCTGTTGGAACAGCAAGTTCCCTTGCCGGTCTAGGAATGGTAGAACGATGGGTTCGATGACGGTTTGGATGTACCGTGCACTATTCAGTGTCCCCTCGACGATCACCAGTGGTGTATGGCCAGTGTAGGAGATCGCTCCCCACACCATGATGCCGGGTGTTGGCCCTGTGTGCCTCGGTCGTATGCAGTCCTGATTGTGGCGCTCACCTGCACGGCGCCAAACACGCATACGACCATCATTGGCACCGAGGCAGAAGCGACTCTCATCGCTGAAGACGACACGTCTCCATTCGTCCCTCCATTCACGCCTGTCGCGACACCACTGGAGGCGGGCTGCACGATGTTGGGGCGTGAGCGGAAGACGGCTTAACGGTGTGCGGGACCGTAGCCCAGCTTCATGGAGACGGTTGCGAATGGTCCTCGCCGATACCCCAGGAGCAACAGTGTCCCTAATTTGCTGGGAAGTGGCGGTGCGGTCCCCTACGGCACTGCGTAGGATCCTACGGTCTTGGCGTGCATCCGTGCGTCGCTGCGGTCCGGTCCCAGGTCGACGGGCACGTGCACCTTCCGCCGACCACTGGCGGCAACATCGATGTACTGTGGAGACCTCACGCCCCACGTGTTGAGCAATTCGGCGGTACGTCCACCCGGCCTCCCGCATGCCCACTATACGCCCTCGCTCAAAGTCCGTCAACTGCACATACGGTTCACGTCCACGCTGTCGCGGCATGCTACCAGTGTTAAAGACTGCGATGGAGCTCCGTATGCCACGGCAAACTGGCTGACACTGACGGCGGCGGTGCACAAATGCTGCGCAGCTAGCGCCATTCGACGGCCAACACCGCGGTTCCTGGTGTGTCCGCTGTGCCGTGCGTGTGATCATTGCTTGTACAGCCCTCTCGCAGTGTCCGGAGCAAGTATGGTGGGTCTGACACACCGGTGTCAATGTGTTCTTTTTTCCATTTCCAGGAGTGTATAATACAGCCTCAAAGGAAGTATCTTACAAAACGCTCATTCGTTCAATACTTGAATATTGTTCGTCACGCAAGGATGCGTACCAGATAGGAGTGATAGAGGAACTACAGAAGAGCGAAAAAAGAACAGCACATTTCGTTAAAGCTTCATTTAGTAAGCACGAAAGCGTCATGGAAATGGTCAGCCAACTCTAGTGGCAGATGTTGAAAGAGAGGCGTTCTGCATCACGATGTGGTTTACTGTTGAAGTTCCGAGAGTCAACCAATATATTTATTCATCCTATATACATCTCGCAAAAAATTATGAAGGTAAAATTAGAGAGATCAGAGCCCACACGAACGCTGACCAGTCTCCACGCAAAGCAGTCGCGGCTGGAGCAGGAAAGGGGGAAGTGACGTACCATAAGATGACCAGCAGAACGTAGATATAGATGCAGAATCGTGTATTATTCTACATCTACATAAATACTCTGCAAGCCACTTTACGGTATGTAGCGGAGGGTACCTCGTTCCACTGCCACTCATTCCCATTCCTGTTCTATTCGAAAATGGAACGAGGAAAAACTAACTGTCTGTATACTGCCTTACGATCCCTGATTTCTCCTATCTTGTCTTCGCCATCATTACGGGAGATGTATGTTGGTGACTGTAGAATCGTTTCGCAGTCTGTCGCAAATGCCAGTTCTCTAAACTTTCTTAATAGTATTTTCTGAAATGAATACCTTCTTCCTTTTGCGAAGCATTTTGGTAATACTCACGTGTTGATCGAATGTACCATTAATAAATCTAGCACCACGCCTCTGAGTTGCTTCTATGTCTTCCTTTAATCCTACTTGGTGGGAATCCCGAATACTTTAGCAGTTCTGAAGAATGGGTCGCACAAGTGCTCTATATCCAGTCGTTATAGCTGAGCTACTCCCAATAAACTGAAGTCGACCATTTGCCTTCTCTGCGACCGACTTTACGTGTTTGTTCCATTTCATGTCTCTTTGCAACGTTACGCCTAGATATTTAATCGACTTGAGTGTGGTGAGCAGCACATATCTAATGCAGCACATTTCTAATACTGTATTCGAACGTTACAGAATTGTTTTCCCTATTCTAGTGCAATGACTTGTTTTTCAACAAGCTGTCACTCACCACACCAAATAGAAATTTTGTCCAAGTCATCCTGCTGTATCCTCCTACATCTACCAACGACGACACTTTCCCATACACTACAGCGTCATCAGCAGACAGTCGCAGATTGTTGCTAACCCCCTTCGTCAAATCGTTTATCTATTCTCCTAAGAGTCGTCAGACGCATTTTATCTGGTGTTTCAGCACATATTTCCAATTTCCTTTTTGCATTGTGTAGCACGTCTTTCAAGCGACACCATGTGTCGACAGAAAGAATCGGTTTCTTCCCCGATACAAACAAAATGATTTTTAGAGCGGCATGTTTCGTGCCAGTTCGAAAGAGCGGTACTGGATTAGTCTACAGCGATATTTGTTTTATCGATATGTATTAACAGCGACAGCACAATACGAAGAATAAACAGCAATCAAGCAGCGACTGGGTAGCGCTCCATCCTTGGTTAGTTACTTAAATGTTCTACAAATCATTTGAACGGCTTTTTATAGAAATAATGTGGAACGAGTCAATTTATAGGACGTGTATACGTGATTACTGTTAACACTAATGAACACATCTTTTTATTCGTACTCATACAGCTACACATAAAACAAGGTTCTTTTTTGCTGGCTACCAGTTTTTAAATAGATATTCATCAGTGGAACAGAAGGAGCTAATCAGGAGAAATGATTTTAACTTGGATTTAAAACTTGCTTCGCCACCTGTCAGAAATTTTACGTTATTGGGCAAATGCTTAAAAAATTTTATTGATGCATATTTACCTCCTGTTTGACCCACTGAAAGCTTTAACGACGGGTAAAAAAGGTCACTTTCCCTTGTAGTGCTGTAGGTATGTACATCACTATTCTCCTTAAACTGTCACGGATGATTTATGACGAATTTGATTAACGAAAATATGTATGATCACGGCGCAGTTAAAATGCCTAGCTCCTTGAAGACACACACACATGACGTCCGTGGGTGAACACCACATATTATTCTTGCTGCTCGCTTTTATGCAATCAATACATTCTTTCTAAGTGATGAGTTACCCCAGAAGATTATTCCATACGTAATTATTGAGTGGAAATGCAAAATATATCTGGAGGCTGATAAGTTTGTTTCCAAGATTATCAATTATGACCAATTATACGAAGCGCAAAAGTGGCTGAACATAATTGTTCGAGAAGCTCAGTAATATGCTTCTTCCAATTCAAGTTTTCATCAATATGTGCACCCAAAAATCTGCAGCATTCTCCACTACTTACTGCCTCCTGCTCATGTGCTACATCAATTGTTGATATAATTTAGGGGGAATCCCTTTTCCATGAACCATTTAATAATTCTTTGGAAAACATAAGTTACGAACTCCTATCTTGCTCTGTCTCTAACGAGATTTTCTTTAAAAACTACTATCCTCGGCAAAAAGTACCAATTTTGCTTGTTGAGTATGAAGTGGGAGGTCATTCACATTTATAAGGAATAGTAGTGGACCCAGAATTCAACCCTGTGGGACCCCCTTTGTGATTTTAAAATTTTATACCTGTCCGATACTGTCTGAATTATTCAGCATATTCAACACAACTTTTTTCATTCTGTTTGTCAAGTATGATTCAAACCAGCTGCGTGTAAAGCCCTCGATTCGATAAAACTTGAAGTTTTTTTTAAGATTATCTTGATATACATAGTCTAAGGCCTTGGAGCGATCACAAAAAATACCGACTGGTGATGTATTATTATCTGCGATTGGTACCATTTGATGGGTGAATGTATAAATAGCATTATCGGTCGAATCCAAACTGTGATGTGCTACGTAAATAGTATCCACTTAAATGTGCGACTAATCTTGAATAATTTACCTTTTCGAGTATTTTAGAAAAAGAGGCCACTAAGGAAACGGGACGATAATCATTTAAGTCTGTCTTGTCGCCTTTCTTATGAAGTGGTTTAATAATTGCATTTTAACACATTTGGAAACGTTCCCTGTCCCAGTTATGCATTATGTATATCACTATGTCACTGACACATGAAGTGGTGATCAGTATTTGTCTGGGCAGACTCCAGCTACATAAATCAAAAATGAAATTGCTCTCACCGTCAAGGAGAACGTACTGCCTTGTATCATTTAAAAGATCTTCGAGTTTCTCACATCTCCGTATTATCGGACGTCGGTTAAAAGTCTGCAGTGTGACGCTGAGTGAAACACTTTCCTGAAATTGTTGGTTGAGAGACCCCGGCCTGATTTTCAGCAGTCGAAGTGAAAAAGTTTCTCTTTCCTTCCCGCACAATAGCGCCCTTCTTTCGAAGTGTAAAAATTGTCTCTTACGTGTATTATGTATACGTGTGTAAAGTAGCGTCTTGTTTGCATTGATGGTGGTGAGAGAATGGAGGGGGGTAAAACCTGGTGTCGGTGCAACTTCCTCCCCTCGAACAGCACCAGGGGAACCTTCCAGCTTAACGTCCCCCCATCCGACGTGTGGAAGTCTTGTCAATCGTGTCCTGCGTTCTCATTTAAAGAAATTCTGCCGAGATGTTTGCAGTTTAATCAACGACAGTGGCGAAACAGTCGGTGCGCAGCAATTGTACGAGTACGTCGAAGCGTCCGCTATCTTCCTCAGTTATTAGGGCAGGTAAAGACTAAATATCCATGTACATCGAATCCCAAGAGTGTGTAATTACAAGGGACTTTCCGAAAGTAAGTTTCCTGGCTGTTTTTGAGACGGTAGATGGTAGAACAAGTGACACAATAAAACGCCATATGAAACTACGCTCGTTGCTGCTTCAACGACGGAAGGAGGGGGAATGACACATGCCGAGAGTGCCAAAGAAGAGAGAGTAGCAGCAGACCGGCGTGCCCACCACTGCGACGCGCCAAACAAGCTCGTTTCCGCCAGGACTTTTGACTGAAGTGTTGTGCTATTGGACGACAATGCAAAACCATACACAGCAAGGCTTACACAGGATCAGATTCGTCGCTTCAGATGGGAGAGATTGGATCACCCGTCTTACAGTCCGGACTTTCACCTGTTTCCTGCATTGAGAGCCGACGTCACATCCAAACCAATGCTGAGGTGAAGCAAGCTGTGCGATAATTCCTTGCACTGCAGGACACCGAATTTTACCAGAGTGGATTCTTCAAACTGATTGCAACCTACGGCTCTTATCTCAATGTCGGTGGTGACTATGTCGAAAAATAGTGAAAGATGTATTGTTCATGATGCCACGGTGTAGTTGTTTTTGGCCGTTAAGTGTCCATATGAAAAGCATTGACAAAACTTACTTTCGGAACGTCTCTCATATTACAGAACCTCTCTGATGTGGGAACACTTGAAGGTCACTGCACGGCAATTCTAGCGACCTTGCCTGTGTCTGCAAGTCATACTGGCTCAAAGTGATAAGGCCAACTGTTAACGTCCCACGCAAGACAGCGTGTCTGTCATCAGATACCGTCAGAAAACAAGGAAACTACACAGACGGTGAACAATAAATCCATTACAAACATGTTTTGCCACCTGTGTGCCATAGTCTGTGGACCTCACATTGTTTCGGTAACTTTATTGTACAATTCTTTTTAGCTGCCACCATTATTAATTTAAGCCTATGATTCTATTTTTACGTAACTCCCTGCTTTTAGGCGTGTGACATAGATTCAAAACTACAGGATAGCTTTCTTTCGTAGACACTTTGAATTAGCCGCGTGTCATTTACTAAGAAACGAATAGATACTTCTTTTGCCCATCAAAGAAAAAGTACTTCTGCCAAAATGCCAAAATGCCAAAATGCTCACCAAACGAGATAAAGATGTAAAAAAAAAAATACGGATGAAAATGAGGAACTAAATGAAACAAGTTTACTGTTACCATGTTTCATTTAATGTCAATAACAGTCACGGTAAAGCCTAATCTAAAATGTTCGCATTTAAAGTGTGAAACTAAAACAAGAAATCTGGGTAAGTGCGAGCTGGACTCGCGGACTGAGAGTTCAGTACGAACTTAATTATATACCGGGTGATCAAAAAGTCAGTATAAATTTGAAAACTGAGTAAATCACGGAATAGTGTAGATAGAGAGGTACAAATTGACACACATGCTTGGAATGACATGGGGTTTTATTAGAACAAAAAAAATACAAACGTTCAAAAAATGTCCGACAGATGGCGCTTCATTTGATCAGAATAGCAATAATTAGCATAACAAAGTAAGACAAAGCAAAGATGACGTTCTTTACAGGAAATGCTCAATATGTCCACCATCATTCCTCAACAATAGCTGTAGTCGAGGAATAATGTTGTGAACAGCTCTGTAAAGCATGTCCGGAGTTATGGTGAGGCATTGGCGTCGGATGTTGTCTTTCAGCGTCCATAGAGATGTCGGTCGATAACGATACACTTGCGACTTCAGGTAACCCCAAAGCCAATAATCGCACGGACAGAGGTCTGGGGACCTGGGAGGCCAAGCATGACGAAAGTGGCGGCTGAGCACACGATCGTCACCAAACGACGCGCGCAAGAGATCATTCACGCATCTAGCAATATAGGACTTTTTTTTTTGTTCTAACAAAACCCCATGTCATTCCAAGCATGTGTGTCAATTTTTACCTCTCTATCTACATTATTCCGTGGTTTATTAAGTTTTCAAATTTATACTGACTTTTTGATCACCCGGTATATGCACTGCTGGAAAAAAAAATTAGTACACGCGGAAAGGTGATATCTATTTTGATCCGATGAAGGCGTATGCCACCTGGCGGATAGTAGACGTACTGATAATAGTTTTAAACGTCGTCCGCCAGCAGACAGCGTAGTGGCATCTACCAGAACGCCTTCTGTGTCTACCGTTTAACAGGGAATGCTCACAGCCAGAAGGCTCAGTATGATGCATACGTGTGAAGCAAGCGGGAGAGACGCAGCACTGCCACAGAGACGCAGTACTGCTCCCTACAGTGAACTGAGTGAGTTTGAAAGGGATCAAATTGTGGACGTCCGAGTGACGGTCCTTTCGGAGAATTGCCACATAAGCTGGACGTGCTGCGTCAGTTGTGCAACGATGTTGGTAACACTGGTCACGTGAACATTCTCGCATCTGTAGACGTGGTGCTGGATGTCCACCCAGCACAGACGTCCGACAGGGTCGTCGTGTTGTAAGGCCATCAGTGGCAGATCGCACAGCTACAATAGTACAGATAAGAGGGCTCGTCAGTCCAGACGTGTCAATAAGAACTGTTGCGTTTATTAGCAGTGAGACTACGGGCACGCACACACCCTTCGTCCTATCACGCCTAAGCATCGACGTGCACGGCTCGACTGGTGCCGTCAGAGCATCACTTGGAAAATGTAATGACGCACCTTGGCCTTCAGCGATGAAAGCAGTTTCTGCCTGCACGTAAGTGCTCGTCGTTTGCGCGTACGACATAGACCTGCTGAGTGCATTAGTCAAAGACACATTGGTCCCAACCCAGGGGTTATGGTCTGTTCTACAATAATGATTTGGATTGTTTGGGGGAAGAGATCAAACAGCGAGGTCATCCGTCTCATCGGATTAGGGTAGGATGGGGAAGGAAGTCGGCCGTGCCCTTTCAAAGGAACCATCCCAGCATTTGCCTGGAGCGAATTAGGGAAATCACGGAAAACCTAAATCAGGATGGCCGGACGCGGGATTGAACCGTCGTCCTCCCGAGTGCGAGTCCAGTGTGCTACCGCTGCGCCACCTCGCTCGGTCCTGTTGTACAATAAGGTACAGCTCTCGTTCACCTTTGGAGTTTCAGTGCGGGACGCTAACCAACGCTCTGAAGTGCACAATGTTATTAGACCCGTTCTTTTGCCGTTCTTGCAACGGGAAGGTGATGGGTTGTCCTAAAAGGATGAAATGATCGTACAGCATTTATTGGTCCCTTCGGGGTTCGGCCGCCGTATTGCAAGTCTCTTTAGTAGACGCCACTTCGGCGATTTGTGTGTCAATGATAATGATGAGGGACACACAACACCCAGTCCCCTGCCGGGAATCGAACCCGGACCCCTTGCGTGGTAGACGGTAACGCTACCACGGCGCTACGGAGGCGGACGACCTAAAAGGATAATGCTCGCCCACACACTGCCGGTGAAGCTCAACGTGCTTTGCAAGACGTGCAACAGCTTTCCTGTCCAGCACGTTCTCCAGACATGTCTCCAATTGAGCACTTGTGGGATATGAGGGTAGGAGAAGTGGCTCGTGCGACTCGTTAGCCAACAACCGTCACAGAACAGGTCGAGCAGGCGTGGCGTAACGTATCCCAGGACAGTATTCGCCGTCTGTACGACCGACTGGATGCCATAGTCAGCGCCTACATTGCCGCACTTGGAACGTACATCACGTACAAGTATGGGTGTTTCAGCATGAGTCTATATCTGGCACCTAGGAACCGCTTGTGCTGTTGACCTGCAAACGTAATCGTATCACGTACTCCACTGTTGCAACAATAAATCTTGAGTGAATTGGAAACGTGTAAAATGGTGTAATAATCTTTTTCCCCCAGACTCCGATGATATAGTTGCGGAACAGTTCAGAGAAAATTTGAGTCTCGTAACAAATAAATACCCCACTCTTACGGTTATAGTTGGTGGGGACTTCAACCTTCCCTCGATATGTTGGCAAAAATACTTGTTCAAAACCGGTGGTAGGCAGAAAACATCCATCGAGATTGTCCTAAATGCTTTCTCCGAAAGTTATTTCGAGCAGTTAGTCCACGAACCCACGCGAATTGTAAATGGTTGCGAAAACACACTTGACCTCTTAGCCACAAACAATCCAGCGCTGATAGAGAGCATCATGACTGATACAGGGATTAGTGATCACAAGGCCGTTGTAGCTAGGCTCAATACCGTTTCTTCCAAATCCACCAGAAACAAACGCAAAATAATTTTATTTAAAAAAGCGGATAAAGTGTCACTAGGAGCCTTCCTAAGAGACAATCTCCATTCGTTCCGAAATGACTATGCAAATGTAGACGAGATGTGGCTCAAATTCAAAGATATAGTATCAGCAGTAATTGAGAGATTCATACCTCATAAATTGGTAAGAGATGGAACTCATCCCTCGTGGTACACAAAACCGGTCCGAACGCTGTTGCAGAGGCAACGGAAAAAGCATACGAAGATAAGAAGAACGCGAAATCCCGAAGATTGGCTAAAATTTACAGACGCGCGAAATTTGGCACGGACTTCAATGCGAGATGCCGTTAATAGGTTCCACAACGAAACATTGTCTCGAAATTTGGTAGAAAATCCGAAGAAATTCTCGTCGTATGTAAAGTACACAAGTGGCAAGACGCAGTCAATACCTTCGGTGCGCAGTGCCGATGGTACTGTTACCGACGACTGTGCCGCTAAAGCGGAGTTATTGAACGCAGTTTTCCGAAATTCCTTCACCAGGGAAGACGAATGGAATATTCCAGAATTTGAAACACGAACAGCTGCTAGCATGAGTTTCTTAGAAGTAGATACCTTAGGGTTTGCGAAGCAACTCAAATCGGGCAAGTCTTCAGGTCCAGATTGTATACCGATTAGTTTCCTTGCAGATTACGCTGATACAATAGCTCCCTACTTAGCAATCATATACAACCGCTCGCTCTCCGATAGATCTGTACTTACAGATTGGAAAATTGCGCAGGTCGCACCAGTGTTTAAGAAGGGTAGTAGGAGTAATCCATCTAACTACAGACCTATAACATTGACGTCGGTTTGCAGTAGGGTTTAGGAGCATATACTGTATTCAAACATTATGAATCACCTCGAAGGAAACGATGTATTGATACGTAATCAGCATGGTTTCAGAAAACATCGTTCTTGTGCAACGCAGCTAGCTCTTTATTCGCACGAAGTAATGGCCGCTATCGACAGGGGATCTCAAGTTGTTTCTGTATTTCTAGATTTCCGGAAAGCTTTTGACACCGTTCCTCACAAGCGACTTCTAATCAAGCTGCGTGCCTATGGAGTATCGTCTCAGTTATGCGATTGGATTCGTGATTTCCTGTCAGGAAGGTCGCAGTTCGTAGTAACAGACGGCAAATCATCGAGTAAAACTGAAGTGACATCAGGTGTTCCCCAGGGAAGCGTCCTGGGACCTCTGCTGTTCCTGGTCTATATAAATGACCTGGGTGACAATCTGAGCAGTTCTCTTAGGTTGTTCGCAAATGATGCTGTAATTTACCGTCTAGTAAGGTCATCCGAAGACCAGTCTCAGTTGCAAAGCGATTTAGAAAAGATTGCTGTATGGTGTGGCAGGTGGCAGTTGACGCTAAATAACGAAAAGTGTGAGGTGATCCACATGAGTTCCAAAAGAAATCGGTTGGAATTCGATTACTCGATAAATAGTACAATTCTCAAGGCTGTCAATTCAACTAAGTACCTGGGTGATAAAATTACGAACAACTTCAGTTGGAAAGACCACATAGATAATATTATGGGGAAGGTGAGCCAAAGGTTGCGTTTCATTGGCAGGACACTTAGAAGACGCAACAAGTCCACTAAAGAGACAGCTTACACTACACTCGTTTGTCCTCTGTTAGAATATTGCTGCGCGGTGTGGGATCCTTACCAGGTGGGATTGACGGAGGACATCGAAAGGGTGCAAAAAAGGGCAGCTCGTTTTGTATTATCACGTAATAGGGGAGAGAGTGTGGCAGATATGATACGCGAATTGGCATGGAAGTCATTACAGCAAAGACGTTTTTCGTCGCGGCGAGATCTATTTACGAAATTTCAGTCACCAACTTTCTCTTCCGAATGCGAAAACATTTTGTTGAGCCCAACCTACATAGGTAGGAATGATCATCAAAATAAAATAAGAGAAATCAGAGCTCGAACAAAAAGGTTTAGGTGTTCGTTTTGCCCGCGCGCTGTTCGGGAGTGGAATGGTAGAGAGATAGTATGATTGTGGTTCGATGAACCCTCTGCCAAGCACTTAAATGTGAATTGCAGAGTAGTCATGTAGATGTAGATGTAGATGAAGGTAGATAGTTCATGCACCCCGAGAACCGGGAATTTCGACGATTTTTGCCTGTTATCGATACTGACACTAACAAGATAACAAAATATGCGACATTCATAATCGTATCTTTTGACTGTGTTGACGTAGTAGTTTAAATTTTTTACATCGCCAAGGAACCATAAACCTTACTACGTGACAAATTTGCCGGCCGGAGTGGCCGAGCGGTTCTAGGCGCTACAGTCTGGAACCGCGCGACTGCTACGGTCGCAGGTTCGAATCCTGACTCGCGCATGGATGTGTGTGATGTCCTTAGGTTTAAGTAGTTCTAAGTTCTAGGGGACTGATGACCTTAGAAGTTAAGTCCCATAGTGCTGTGAGCCATTTGAACGTGACAAATTTCAACTTGATAAGTCCACCCGTTCCTGAGAAAAACGGTTCTTAACAGCCCGACAGACAGGTGGACAATAGATTGATCTTATGCCGGTTCAGTTTCTACCGACTGAGGTGTGGAATATAAATAATGTAAGGTCGTTTAATATTAAGGGCCTAAAATAATGGCCCGCATCTCGTGGTCGTGCGGTAGCGTTCTCGCTTCCCACGCCCGGGTTCCCGGGTTCGATTCCCGGCGGGGTCAGGGATTTTCTCTGCCTCGTGATGGCTGGGTGTTGTGTGCTGTCCTTAGGTTAGTTAGGTTTAAGTAGTTCTAAGTTCTAGGGGACTGATGACCATATATGTTAAGTCCCATAGTGCTCAGAGCCATTTGAACCATTTTAGCCTAAAATAATGGCAATCAAAACTGCGTAAGACTTTGCTTGTCTATTCTACCACAGAAGGAAAACGAGCCTAGAGCGTCTGGAATACAGTCACTAGCTGAAATAAAAGAAAATTTATGTTATTGTAGGTAGAGTTACAGAAACGAATTTTATTTTGGCAGTCACTGATAGCAATTAGGACGCCGTCATTCACCAACATAAATACGAAGTCCAAATTCTGGAGTTTCCAGACGAGTTAATGTTATCATTACAATACAAAATTTGTGCTTATCGCTCCTTTATAAAAAGTTGACCAGTTTTGATTCCTCAAGCAAGTTTCAGACCATTAGCATTTCGTTGCAGCATAGTATAGCATCACATGTACAGTACAAGCACGAACTTAGTGTCTAAATCAGTTTCAATACTGGATGTCAGATCAAACACCTTTCAGCTGTCTAGTTTCCAAACTTATTTTATTTGACTACCAGTTTCGGCGACATGCTACGCCATCTTCAGGCCCCTAAACGACGTTCAAAATGGTTCAAATGGCTCTGAGCACTATGGGACTCAACTGCTGAGGTCATTAGTCCCCTAGAACTTAGAACTAACTAACCTAAGGACATCACAAACATCCATGCCCGAGGCAGGACTCGAACCTGCGACCGTAGCGGTCTTGCGGTTCCAGACTGCAGCGCCTTTAACCGCACGGCCACTTCGGCCGGCCTAAACGACGTGTAGGAAGATTCCACCTCTCTTCTGCTCAAAACAGGGCCAGCAATACTGGTGTTAGTAGATTTCTGCTTGCTATAGCGATCACTTCAACCATCATCTGGAGATCGATAAGGCGCCTGAAGATGGCGTAGTAAACCGCCGAAACTGGTAGCCAAATAAAGTAAGTGTGGGAACTAGACGGCTGAAAGGTGTTTCATTTGATAACCTGTATCGAACAGCTAAGTCCCGCAGTCATCTCTGAAATGATGGACATACAGAATTTTAATACTGTTACTCTGCGTTAAGAATGCGCAGTTAAGCGGCTTGTGAAATGCGGACAACGGCAGTGGACCAGTCGTGACGTGCCGGCCGTGCGGTTTTTCGCACAGAGGATCTGCGCCAACGCCGCGCGCTCGTCACCGCGTGTGTAACATTGTTTTCTCGGAGCCGCCCCGCGGCTATCAGCCGGGCTGCGATCTGGCGGCGTGGCTGCGGTCGCCGGCCACGGCGGCGCGTCCTCTCGCCAGAAGTCTGCGACTTTCCTCTCGGCACCCACGCGCCGAGCGGCTCTTAGGAGAAGTCCCGACAGACGCGTCGCCGCGGGCTAAATATAGCCGCGGGCCGTGGGAGCCGCCCCGGGCCAGCGGCGCCTCTCCCGATGGCGTCTGGTGAAGTCCTCTGGCGGTCCACTCCCACCCGCTCACTCACTTGCGCTGGCGCGACACAACTCGCGGGAGAACAAAATCGAACGTGCGAAACTATTTCGCTGTTTTGTTTACATGTTAAGACTGAATAGCGCTTACTAGCCGGTTCCTCCGAAAACGGAGGAAGATTATAGTCTGATTTAAAATAGCCGTCGTCTATGGCGCGACAGTGGGATCGTGGATGACAGTGCACAGTACCAACGCTTCCCAAAAAGCTGCGCGCAAAAAATGTAATTTGTCAGGGGTCATATCTCGGCTCCTATTAATCATATAGATAAGCGGTCAAGTGTTTTGGGAAGCCCTTGGCCTAGAGACCATTTGTGTACTTTTCGGAAGATCAGCTATCCTACAGACAGGACCAAAAGATAAACATTTCTTCTTCTCAGGCAAATTGAGAGAATCGGTTGGTCCTTTTGCATCAGGTGTGGTCTAGGGTGGACCTTAGGTATCTTCTAAAAGCAACATTTGTTCATGGGCGGTCCCTGAGAAAACCCCGAAAAACCATTATTTTTGGATGCGAAAAGTACCAATTGTGGGAATGGCCACTTCTATAATTTCTGTTCGTTGGCATATCTTCAAAATTTTTACCATACGTTCTTAAGATGATATTCTTGAGGAACCTTGAAGATTTATTCGATATTGTTATCCGTTACCGAGGTCCAGAGATTCAGAGCTAGAGTACGTGCGCTCGTAAAACATGCACGCAATATCAGGTCGGAGGCGTAAATGTAATTTTAACTGGCGTAGTGAACACATGTCAAGGGCTACGGGGTCATCGCAACAGTTCTGAGGTCACCAAATTATTTTTCCAGTCCGCATATTTTCAGCAATAAATCTTTATGATACATTTGTATAATGGGCAGTTCAGGCCTATACGAATATGATCAACTTGATACGGCAGTGACAAAAAAATAAAGAAGGATCACATAACAAGTCTGAAGATAACTTAAAATGACGGTCGAAAATTATGTAAAACTGGAAAAACTTCAAATTCCGTAAAATATTTCTAATAACAGTTTTACCTTTTTGATACAAACCAGAAGCTGGGCGTTTTCGATGAATTGCGATTGATGATCAAAACATTCTGAAAAAAATGTAAACCTAACAATTTTGTGTTAACCTTATGAGTCATACAAATTTGCACCACAAATATTGCGGAAATGAAAAGTGCTGTTGACGTCCGGTTTTCACAGAATGGATTGAAGTCAGCAGCTCGTATTGTTAGATAATTAACATATCATAATAATACAAAGAATTTGTATTTCTTGTGCAAACATACACTTTTTAAAACAGGACAATACCGATTGACATTAAAAAACTAAAAGTAGGGTACCTTAGAATGTCAGTGGTGTTTGTTGCGGTATTCTAGTGCGAGTCGTTTACAAGATACCGTAATTTGAAAAGTTTCCACACCGACACCTGTACAATACCTGTGGTAGCACACACTAAAGAACAACACAAGTGAATTCACTTGTTATGTGATTCTAGCCAGTAGCGAGAAAACTGACCGTTATAGGTTGTGTTCAAAATGACCATGACTTGATGTATACTAAATATCTTTGACAGATGTCATAGCAACCAAACCAAAAAAAAATTAAGGCTTGTTCACAACAAATGTTCCCTATCGACACGCTTTCAGTCTGGTGTGGAACACCTACTGCACACGTGCTAGCATTTCATTGGAGATGTCCGAGCAGGCTGCAATAATACGTCGCTGCATATCATCGGGTGCATCTGGTATGTCCTTGTAGACAGCGTCTTTCAGTTTTCACCGGAGAAAAAAGTCTACAGGCGTCCAATCTGGGGAATCGGCCGGGCCAAGCTATACATCCTCTGCGTCCAGTCCAACGATTTGGAAACAAATCCTGAAGACATGCTGTAGTACTTCGTGCACTATGAGCTTGACAGCCATCATATCGTTACCATGGGTTCCTCCTAGTCTCCAGAGGAACGTCTTCTAGCATTCGTGGACGATGGTGTATTAGGAGGCTGCAATACCTGTGCGCGTTGAGTGTTCTGTCTACGAAAAAAGAGCTTATGAGCTGATGTTTCACTATCCCACACCACACGTTTGCACTCCATGGAGACTGACGTTCCATCTGACAAAGTCAACGAGGATTGTCAACAAACCATAAGTGCGCGTTTCGGCGGATTATCTGGCCATGGTTGGTAAATGTAGGTTCATCACTAAAGAAAATACATGATACATCCGGATTATCCCGTCTTAATGTCTGTGTACATAAGTTAACAAGATTCTCATAATAGTTTCCATGCAGCTCTTGATAGAGAGAGATGTGATGGGAGTTGAACCCGTGTTGATGGAGAATGCGAAGGACACTCCCCTGATACATGTCACTTCCTCGTGCGACAGCACGGGAGCTAACTTGCACACCAACAGCAGCAGCAACAAGAACGTTAATTTCGCCCTCTTCTGTAGTCACTTCTTTCCTTCTGTTACCGTTGTTAGGTGTTACACTACCGCTTTCACGTAACTGGTTAACGAGTTCCATAAATAACTGCCGAGATTATTGACGTCTATTGAGATATCTTGTTGCATACACCGTCGAAGAAGGATCTGCATTCCTCCTACAATCTCCATACGCCATGATCATGTAGGCCTTTTGTGCATTGGTAAATCTCATCGTCCACTCACAACCTACTGCTCGGAGTGTCACACACCAACTGCCTAGCAAGTCGCATTGCACTCAACCAACACAAAAGCACACTGCAAGCGAACATAACAATCTCGTACCTAGAACCT
The DNA here is from genome assembly GCF_023898315.1 of Schistocerca nitens. Lineage (NCBI taxonomy): Eukaryota > Metazoa > Arthropoda > Insecta > Orthoptera > Acrididae > Schistocerca > Schistocerca nitens. The sequence continues at coordinate 410,578,684 of NC_064620.1, forward strand.
ACACAGCGCGAAAGGCGCAAACTAGTGTCGGTGTAGAAACTTTTCAAAATATGATATTTCGTAATCGACTGGTACTGACATTCTAATTTATCCCATTTTTAGTTTGTTAACGTCAGCACCCTTTGTTACACCTAAAAAGTGTGTTTTTGCTCGAAAAATGTACTTTCGAAGTGTTATTACAATCTGTTTATTGGCTACCAATACGAACACCTGACTACTAGTCCCATTCTATGAAAACCGCACGTCATTAGCACTTTCCGTTTTCGCAATATTTTCGGTGTAAGTTCTATATGATTTACCTTCTACATGTGTCAAGTATATAAGTGTGTCGAAGTATATAAAAAAGAAACTTTCAAAGCTTTAGTGGCCTATAGAATTCGTTTTATATAAGCAGCACATCTATATCAGGGAAAAGAAGGGAAGTAGCGTAAATGCTCCTGTCAGAACACAAAAAAGGCGAATATGTTCCTTTTCACAAGACTTTGACAGAAAAGCGAAAACTAGTTGCCTCAATCCGCATTTCTGCTCCCTCACGAAAACTTTTGGCATTTGAACACTCTCGCGCTTTTTGGTGCCACGCAGAGAGACAGTGAAGGTAGAAGAGCGAGGAGACAGTACCAGTGGGAGAAAAAGACAGAGCAGACATGATGAGAGAGAGAATGTAGCGGCGAAAGAGAAACAAAGATGGTTGAAGACAATAGCAGTGGGAGTCAAAGAGAGAGAAGATATTGATGGTCAGTGACATACAGTGTCAGTAAAAGAGAAATTAGATGGATGGCAACAGAAGCTGTGGGAACATAAGAGACACGAGATGAGTGGAGTCTATACGTAGGATTGCGTGTTCGGGGACCTCCAAGACAGGCGAACTTTAACATACACGTATAGGGGAGGGCGTATTTTGGAACGAAATTTTAGATACGTGAGTTATCGGGGAAAAAAGAAGTTGAAGCCCCAGAATTTTTGAGCTGGCGTGGTATGGTGGTGACAGTGGGAAAGAAATACAGAATGAGACAGTGTAAGAGAGAGAGGCGTCACCGGTACTGATATATAATATAAATCAATTCTAGAAACAGGAGACGGAGGGAAAGAGACATATGGACAGTGGCGGTGAGAGGGAGACGCTGTGGAAAAAGGCGTAACTACAAAGAGAGACTGGGTATGAGGATTTAGACTGTTCTGTGTAAAGAATGAGCGCGTATATGTTCACGTGCCAAAATTGATTGAGGCAAGTGGTTGCCCACTTTCCTGTCAAAGTCTTTTAAAGAGAAACACATGCGCATTTTTATCCTCCAACAGGGGCATTTTACCACTGGCTCCACCATCATCGAAAGATGGTTGAAAGAAGAAGACATGCATGTATGGTCTAAAGCCGGTAGGCGTTTTAACACTTACGTGCAAATGCTTGATGAGGCTGAAACTGGTGAATATCAAATAAAACTGTTACATAAGTTTACAACCTCAGTGGAAACGTATCTTCATTTAAGCATTATTCTTATAGCGGTCGTAGGCAGACGCCACAGCGCTCCACCCTACGCGGTGATTGAAAATCGCTTTAATGCCTCCATCTCCTACGAAAATCGCGTAAAAAATAGGAAATTCACGCATAGTACACAATATATTTCTGTACTGTCTGTTAGCATTTCAAAAATAATTTCTTAGTTTTAAGTAAAGCCGGAATTACGTCAGTTTTCGAGAAATGAGTGAAATTTTCCCGTCCGCTAAACAGCTTCAAACTTGCAGTAGAATTTTCACTCTGCAGCGAAGTGTGCGCTGCCTTTGAAATGGTTCAAAATGGCTCTGAGCACTATGGGAATTAACATTTGAGGTCATCAGTCCCCTAGACTTAGAACTACTTAAACCTAACTAACCTATCACACACATCCATGCCCGAGGCAGGATTCCAACCTGCGCTTGTAGCAGCAGCGCGGTTCCAGACTGTAGCGCCTAGAACCGCTCGGCCACGCCTTTGGAACTTCCTGGCAGATTAAAACTGTGTGCCGGACCGGGACTTGAATCTGGGACCTTTGACTACGATAGGTCTACTGAGCTATACAAGCATGACTCACAGTTTACTTCCACCAAAGTTTGTAAGTTTGTAATCTGATTTAAATTATGTGGTATCCACGTCACGACAGGGATAAAGAAGAGATACTAGACGAAGTAGAAGTATGGGGGTGGGTCGTGTGTCTTGCCATATCGCTTGTTTGTTTTGTTGTGTCACACGTGAAATTCTTATTGTAAGTAATAACTTCAATATTGTAGTAATTGTTGCAGTTAAGGTGCTAAAATTTCCTAATTTACATCTAAAAGCCTTTCAGACAACATACAAGTATATCATAGCATTAACTTAAATTTTCTGCAAGAAGATCTGAAGCAGTTTTTTAATGTGTTCCTGTAGACAACTAGGTATCATCATCATCATCATATTATTATAATAATAATAATAATTATTATTATTATTAACTGTTTGTTTATCGTAAATAATTTGAAGAATATTCTGATATTGGTTAAGCTATGTATCAGTGCATCAGCATTTATAAAATCTTCTAATTCTTGTATGCCAGTTGAACAAAAGGTATACTTATAAAAAATAATAAAGAGATAGCCCACTCCGTAGAGCACTTACCTACGATAGCCAAACATCCCAAGTTAGAGTCCCCCTTGGCACACAGTTTTAATCTGCCAGAAAGTCTGAGCTTCAAATATATCAAGCCGTATCTCGAACACTTTTGCATTCCATGGAATACTTTGTTTCGTTGATCACAAAATGCCTTGCTCGTCAACAGATCTTTGCATAGCTGCGTATCGCAATGCGTTTGATATGTGTAAGCTTCGAACGAATGTCAATGTTGTCAATAATTAACATGAGTGATTATTTAATTGTGCACGCCCGAGACCGACGCGATGTCATCATCATGAAAGCATTGACAAATGCTGATGACTGTGGGCGGACCTCTACCAACAGATATGGTCCGTGATAACCCCTCTCACTCACATACTACGTAGGTAACGGAGAAAACGTGCGACATCTAAAATGAAAACAGACCGTCTTAGCATAGCAGCAATAGAAAAGAATTCTAGCAAGTCTTGGATGAAAGGCTACCGGGCAAAATATCCTGAAAGCACTGAAGAACACTGGGCGAGACTGAAGGCTGCAATAATGTTAGGTAATGAAGAATCAATTGGATACTGCAACACCAAACACCAAGACTGGTTTGACGAAAATGACCTAGAAATCCAGGTACTACCAAACAAATAGAGAAGGGCATACCAAGATTGTCAGAGCAATCCTAAGTCATTCACCAAAGAAAGTGAATATCAAGAAGCGAAGGTGGTACTTCAGAGGAAAACTCGTGCTCTGGGAAAGATATGGTGGATGATGAAACCCCACGACAAGCAACGTCTAGCATAAACTGACAACACTCAAACTTTCTTCAGCCTGACGAAAACCATACATATCCCAGTAGCTCAAGGTGTAAATCAATTCAAATCTAGGGATGGCTTCACTCTCCTGAAGGACAGCAATTCCATTAACACACGATGGAAGGACCATTCCCACGAAATCTTGAATAGTGACCCAGCGATCAATGAAACAACATTGCACGATTCCTAAAAGAACCTGCAAAACCTCATCTTAACGAAATCCCTTCTCCACATGAGAGAGCTATTAAGCAACTCAAAAACGACAAAGCCGCCGGATCAGATGGAATCCCTGTTGAATTTTTCAAGGAAGGTGGACGTGTCCTCCCTGAACTTATAGAAATGTACATTGTCGAAACATGGAGCATTGAAACCATTCCCGCTGATTTCAGAGATGCACGTATGATATCATTTTCAAAAAAGGTCACAGAACCGACTGTTGTAACTAACCTGAAATACGAGTATCTCTTCTATCTGCTGCTGGAAAAATACTTGCTCGAATTCTAACCAACCGCCTCTCACTGAAGACTGTTTGCCTGAAACACAGTGTGAATTTCGACCTAATCGCAGTACCGCAGGTATGATTTTCTTTCCAAGAAAAATACAGGAGAAATGCAACGAATAACAACATGCTATGTACAAGGCATTCATAGAGCTTGTCACTACCTTCGACTCTGTCAAGAGAGATGCCTTGTGGAACATCTTCGCTAGAATAAGCTTTCCTGTGAAGTACTTTAACAGTGTTAGACTGCTGCACGATAATATTAATGGGATAGTTCTTGTCAACAATAGCCCTGGAGAGAATTTCGAAATCACAGCGGGTGTGAAGCAGGTTTTATGAGAGCTCTCACTTTGTTTTCAATATCTGTTTGAACTATACTACCAAGGGGCATAGAAACTGAATACAGGATTGATAGTGGTTTGTTCATTCTCAATAGGCTAAGGGCCAAGACTAATATCATCCACTACAACCATCATTGCACTTAATATGAAGATGATAATACCGTTCTCGCCAACTCAGAAGAAGATCTACAAGCAATCCTAAATGCATTTGATGAAGCGTATAGGAGCACTGGACGAAGCCTTAACATCAAGAAGACGCAGATGCTACATCAACCTACACCTAACTATCGCCATACCCCCAACATTCACAGTCCAAGGAGAAGTCCTGCAGAACATAGAACACTTCCCACACCTCGTCTGCCATCTTTCAGGAAATGCAAATATTGATGCTGAAATCTAAGACTGCCTCAAAAGTGCCAGTATGGCATTTGGTCGTCTTTGTGTAAGGGTTTTTGATAACCATAACATCAGCATAAAAGAGCAAGCGCTATGTATACCAAACTAATGTTATACCATCTCTTATATGGGTGCGAAGCATGGATTATTTAGCGAAGGCACGTACGATGTCTGGAAAAGGACCATCAGCAATGGCTGAAAGGATCCTAAGGGCGAAATGGCAAGGTCGGCGCACTAACATCAGTGTTCTGGAAGAAGCAAAGTCTACTGGCATTGAAGCCATGATCATTTAAGCATCAAATCCGTTGGTCGGGCCACATTGTTCGTACGCATGAATCCCGTGTACCGAAACGTGTATTCTCATCTAAAGGATGTCAAACCAAACAAGGAAGACCACACAAACGATGCAAAAATGTATTAAAGAACAACAGGATAAATATGTCAAATTGAAACTAGCAACTGAGAAACTTCTGTACTTAATCGCCCAGTATGGCATCATATGTTCGGGAAGGAATTCTGTAATTCGAGCAACTGAGGCGGAAAAGATAAGCAACGCTATGCTGCTATTTCCCACTAGAATAAAGTGCGGAAAAATCTGCGACTCCAGAATTGGCCTCTACAATCACTTAAGATCCCACAGAAACTGAGTTTCGAAGAAAACATTCATACTCGTCAGCGAGTGACAGCCCATCATCAATAATTAACTCATAATAAACTTTGTAAGGCCTCTAACTCCTACAAAACGCACATAAATATTCTGAAATCACGCACTTATTCTATTATCTCTTTTACGTCCTTCTTTCGACTTCTTTCAGATACACGAAACTAACACCTATCTCATACTCCAACGACTTACTGAGACGTAGCAGGCACCATATTTTGCGCGGTGGAAATGGCGACGTAGTGGGAGCCGTCAGTTCTATGCTCCCATTTGTGTACTGTGGAATGAGCTGCCCAGCTGGTTAATTGTTAAATTCCACCTAGTTTCAGCCGGGATGTAGGGTGTAAGTGTCGACGGTGAAGTCATTAGAGACGGAGCACAACCTCGGACTGGGGAAGGATAGGGGAAGGAATCGGCCGTACTCTTTCAAAGGGACCCTCCCAGCATTCGCCCTACACATCTTAGAGAAGTCACGGGAAACGTAAATCTGAAGAGCTAGAGTGTGTGTGTGTGTGTGGGGGGGGGGGGGGGGGGGGGGGAATGGACGAACCCATGTGCCAACATCAACTACAAGGTGTAACGAATACATAACATCAACTACAAGGTGTAACGAATACATAAACTAACATGAACTAAATACATGAAAAATTATCACTTGCATTTTAAATTGTCGGGAAGTAAATAATATTTACTGAACATTCAAATAAGGAAAGGAAATGACAAGTAGCGGCACAGGGTACCCTGCTCCGCTCATTGTACGGTGGCTTGTGAAGTATCTATATGGATGTGGAGATAGATGTAAAGAAAACCCTAACGACTTCTTACAGGTGGTGTTGAAGCAAGAAGGATTTAATCAATGTGATGCTTGATGCTGCTTATTTTCGATAGCAGTTTTTATATCTAGTTTGGTGTCCGCCAGTTCACATAGTACGTCATACTCCTGACTTAGTCTTCTTGTTTTGATTTCATTTCTGCCACTAACGAAAACGTTTCTAAACCTCTTTTATAACGGATTTTCGATTTTTTCTCTCCACAGTGGGTAGGGAAGCAGCCTACTCACGCATTATAAAATTCTCATCAGTCTTTCCATTGTGTGCCAGCCTAGTCCGCTGTAACTAGCTCTGACGTCATAAATGTTGCGCAATACTTTAAAAATCAAGTAAATAACATGAAACGGTTCTAACATGTCAGGAGTAATACTAAATCAATATGTGTGGAATATCAGTTCAATAACTTTAACCATATTCGAAATTTGGACATTTTTCTGTAAAAATCATTGGCGCAACAGAAAGGAGCTAGAGACTTAAAAATTTATATTTAGATTCCTTTTTCATAGTAATTTAGTAGAAACAGTCTTGTGGATCTCACAAATTAAAAATTTTGTTGAAATTCATGATTTTCTGGTTTTTGTCTTAGAAATTAAGGAAGCAAGATAGATTAAATAGGCGAATAAATAAGGCTAGGATGTTTAAATTTAAGTAGAAGGGAGATCCGCTATAATCATAAAGATGTGAGAAGTTTCAATTGAATAACTATAAAAATATAGCGATAGCGTATCTCCAAAGGGCAAGTTCAGAGCTCGTCTACTGCGTGTAGTGTAATTAAATTAATTTTCTCGCCCAAAATATTTAACTTAGCCACGTCAGACTTTTATCATGATTACTTACCTGTGTGCTAATTGCACATTTAAATTGTGAGCTTCATCGGCCATCAGCGAAGGAAGCAATGATTTATTCGATAACTTGAAGTGGTGCATTACTAGCCCAGCGGCTAGTCGGGAGAGCAATTTTGATCAGACGTTCCCTTAGCCGTCCGCACCGCGGCTTTATATATAAGAACGCTGTGCGAGGAAAGTAAGGCCCCAGTTCTCTCCAGACGCTGATGTGCGCACCATCTGTGCCGGGAGTCGCGTCGCGTCGCGTCGGTATCATTGCTATAAACAGCCTCGGATGCAGTAATAAGTTACTCGGGATACGCGTAACCATGAAATCGTTTTCGAGTGAAGTGTTAATTCTGGGATGACTTTAATGATATCTCTTCAGTTGGCGTATGTCGTATTTTCACGTGCCGTCGCGGGACAGACATTCTACCATTATTTAGCGTGGCGTTTGATGAACATTATCATCAAATTATGGCGAGCATTCACTTAAACATTTAATTTGGACAGTTATAGTTGCATCAGCATGGTAGTTGGATTGTGTGGATTCCTTTTTTTGATCTGTGACTTTCAGAATATAGCGAACGTTTTTACAGGATCGTTTTTGATTATGAATCCCAGACAATCTCCTAATTCCTCAGAGCTATAAGCTGTAGCTATAAGTGTATTTCTCAGATGAAGTGGTCACTAGGAATTCTAATTACAGGCTTCACGTTTTGCTAATCACTTTCTGGTTGCCAATATTGTAGTTAGAGAGCCAGTGTAGAGAACGGCAAAAGACAGCATTAAATAAATAAATAATAGGAACATTTATATAACAATTAATTCCACCCTCCGCCCCACATATGGTTAAACGCCAGGGAATTGCATCTTTTCTACAAACCAAACATTTTAAATAACAACGATAAATTCCACCAGCCGCCCCACAAATGTTGCTAATCGGCCGGGAAATGCATAATTTCTACATTGCAAAACATTTTATATAAAACAAAAATGTCTACCTGCCGCCCCACAACAGGTTCCAAGAAATTGTACATCTTGACTCGTATTCCACATCCTCTAATTATTTCTTCTGTCACTGAAAGTGGTCTCAGAACCCTGGTATTTACTCGTCGATTTAAAAAAAAATTGGTTAGGGGCTTTAATATACTTTATTACTGGTGAGTACGACTGGTAGAGATGCAATGGAAATAAACAGAAGGGTAAAAGGAAGACATAAAACAGCTCTTGGTTAATCAGACGCCGCTCAAGTTTCCTACGTATATGAAAACTAAAAGCTTACGGTCGGTGTGTATTATGACGTTTTAATTATGGTTATGAGACATGGGCTTCTGATTCGAAAACAATTAAAAAATAACGAGACATGGAAGTATGCATCTGAGGATTATTAGGAGAAAGAAGAAAAGAAATCTGTCTCGAAACAGAAAGGAGTGGAAGCCGTAATTACGAGAGTTATGAACATCAAATAGAGGTGAAGAGGGGGCATTTAGGCAGATGAATAAATGAAAGATGGAGCAGGGAAATTCTTTGCTGGAATCCAAAAGACAAGGAATGTCCCAAACGACGACCTAGGCATTCGTCTTCATGGACGACAATTCGCGCGCCCATCCTGCACATCTTGTGATAGACTTCCTTCAGGATAACGACATCGCTCGACTAGAGTGACCAGTACGTTCTCCAGACATGAATCCTTACAAACATGCCTGGGATGGATTGAAAAGGGCTGCTTATTGACGAAATTGCCCACCAACCACTCTGAGGGATCTACGACGAATCGCCGTTGAGGAGTGGGACAATCTGGACCAACAGTGTCTTGATGAACATGTGGATAGTATGCCACGATGAATAGAGGCATGCATCAATGCAAGAGGACGTGCTACTGGGTATTAGAGGTACCGGTGTTTACAGCAATGCGGACCACGACCTCTGAAGGTCTCGCTGAATGGTGGTACAACATGCAATGTGTGGTTTTCATGAGCACAAAAATGGCGGAAATTATGTTTATGTTGATCTCTATTCCAATTTTCTGTACAGTTCCGGAACTCTCGGAACCGAGGTGATGCAACATTTTTTATGTGAGTATAATGACGGACAAGGACCGTCGATCATTGCGGAGGAAGGTTATAAAAAGAATGGGGTAAAAGGGTCGAGCTGCTCGTCATAAGCCACACACTTCCTTAGTCAGTGCAAAGCGACGCTTGACGTGGAGTAATGAGCGAGGCCACTGGAGGGTAGATGACTGGAAACGAGTGATCTGTAGCGATGAATTACGCTGTACCCTGTGCAAATTCGATAGAAGTGTTTACGCTTGGTGAATGCCTGAAGAACGTTACCTGCAGTTATGTCTAATGAAAATAGTAAAGTACGTAGGAGATGGTGATACGGTATGGCGGTGTTTCTTGTGGTTAGGATGCTGTCCCCTCACTGCGCTTAAGAAAATACCAAGTGTGGAAGGATATGAACACTTTTTACAGCATAGTAAAATGAAGGAACAGTTCGGAGGCGATTATTGATTGAATCGGAATTAGAATGTAACCTGTTATAAAGCAACATAACGGAGTGTATAATGTAACATCCATGAAGCAATGGTTTATAGAGAGTAACATTCCTGAAATGGACTGGCCTGCCAAGAGTCCCGACCTGAACCCAATGGAACACCTTTGGAATGAGGGGAAACGTCGACTTCACTCCTGACCCCTACGTCCATCATCACTACCATCCCTGAAGAAAGGGTTACCATTCCTCCACAAACATTCAGACACCTCATTCGAACTGTCCCCACACGAGTTGAAACCGTCATAAAGGCGAAGTACAGACACGACCCACATTAATGTCCACTAATAGTTGTTAGGATATTTTTGATCAGGTGGTTTACAGAGCGGTACATTTGAAGTTCAGGTATACATGCATTTTCGTATGTTTATGTGATCTTCAAATACCGATATGCTTAACAGAAAGTTCTCAGTGACATATGTCGCGTACTGCAGTATTAATAACCGTCTGCCATTTGAACGGAATGGATAGTGTCTTGAAAAGAGGTTATAACATGAACATTATTAAATGTAAAGCAATGGGCAAAGCAATTGGTTCATTACGTGCGGTATGGAGTAGCTTGGGGCTCGGACGCCACTCTCCCGGTCGTCGTCAGTTTTTGTACCTGGCACCACTACTACTCGGTCAAGCAGCTCCTCAACTATCATCCCGAGTCTGAGTGCAGCTCATTCCAGTTCTTCAAGGTCCTGGCAGTAGACCTACTGGGAATCGAACCCGGGTCCATCACGTGGCAGTCAACCGCGATGACCACTATACTACGGCGGGTGATAGAATTTAATCGAAAAGAAAAGAAGAAGAAGAAGAAGAAGATGCGATGGAGAGGGAAGTAGATTGGAAAACGAGGGCCAAAAAAGTAGCAGTTTACATTTATTATTTGAGCAGAAAAATAGTTGATGATGATCAAGGTAGAGAGGATATAAAATGTAGACTGGTATTAACAAGAAATGCATTTCTGAAGAAAGATTATACAACGCTGAGAAGGAACACCTCTAGTGAGAGGTCGCAAAAGGCCAATGAAGTCTGCAGCATTCGACTCCCCACATATTTTCTACCATGCAAGCACAGTATTGACTGATCATGGCAACAGGAAATATCCAAAGGTGAGCATAGCATGAGACTACGGACCGTAGTTGAAGTGCTTAGTGATCGAGTAACTTACAACAGTACTACAGTGCTGGTGGTAGTGATACAAAGCAGAGCAATGGCAACGATAAACAATGCAAACATTGTATTATATCTACGAGGGCAGTTCAATAAGTAATGCAACACATTTTTTTCTGAAACAGGGGTTGTTTTATTCAGCATTGAAATACACCAGGTTATTCCCCAATCTTTTAGCTACACAACACTATTTTTCAACGTAATCTCCATTCAATGCTACGGCCTTACGCCACCTTGAAATGAGGGCCTGTATGCCTGCACGGTACCATTCCACTGGTCGATGTCGGAGCCAACGTCGTACTGCATCAATAACTTCTTCATCATCCGCGTAGTGCCTCCCACGGATTGCGTCCTTCATTGGGCCAAACATATGGAAATCCGACGGTGCCAGATCGGGGCTGTAGGGTGCATGAGGAAGAACAGTCCACTGAAGTTTTGTGAGCTCCTCTTGGGTGCGAAGACTTGTGTGAGGTCTTGCGTTGTCATGAAGAAGGAGAAGTTCGTTCAGATTTTTGTGCCTACGAACACGCTGAATTCGTTTCTTCAATTTCTGAAGAATAGCACAATACACTTCAGAGTTGATCGTTTGACCATGGGGAAGGACATCGAATAGAATAACCCCTTCAGCGTCCCAGAAGACTGTAACCATGACTTTACCGGCTGAGGGTATGGCTTTAAACTTTTTCTTGGTAGGGGAGTGGGTGTGGCGCCACTCCATTGATTGCCGTTTTGTTTCAGGTTCGAAGTGATGAACCCATGTTTCATCGCCTGTAACAATATTTGACAAGAAATTGTCACCCTCAGCCACATGACGAGCAAGCAATTCCGCACAGATGGTTCTCCTTTGCTCTTTATGGTGTTCGGTTAGACAACGAGGGACCCAGCGGGAACAAACCTTTGAATATCCCAAATGGTGAAGAATTGTGACAGCACTACCAACAGAGATGTCAAGTTGAGCACTGAGTTGTTTGATGGTGATCCGTCGATCATCTCGAACGAGTGTGTTCGCACGCTCCGCCATTGCAGGAGTCACAGCTGTGCACGGCCGGCCCGCACGCGGGAGATCAGACAGTCTTGCTTGACCTTGCGGCGATGATGACACACGCTTTGCCCAACGACTCACCGTGCTTTTGTCCACTGCCAGATCACCGTAGACATTCTGCAAGCGCCTATGAATATCTGAGATGCCCTGGTTTTCCGCCAAAAGAAACTCGATCACTGCCCGTTGTTTGCAACGCACATCCGTTACAGAGGCCATTTTAACAGCTCCGTACAGCGCTGCCACCTGTCGGAAGTCAATGAAACTATACGAGACGAAGCGGGAATGTTTGAAAATATTCCACAAGAAATTTCCGGTTTTTTCAACCAAAATTGGCCGAGAAAAAAAATGTGTTGCATTACTTATTGAACTTCCCTCGTACAACATCAGCTGCCTAAGTTGACATTTCGTCAGAAAGGAACCAAGGAATTTTCCAGAGTGAGAAAGAAGTGGCAGACGAAATATTAGCGTTTCTGCAAGATGAGTAGGTGAAATATGTAGTGTCGTATATGCTCGATTGCGCGGACAGTGTACGTGAGGAGTAAAATCAGTCATGACAATACGAGCTTAACAAGTGAAAGTGATACTGAAACAGGTGTCGAGCCGTGTAATTCAACACCTTGTCGGACAGGGAGCCACGAATCCCGGCTCCAGTAAAACACAGTGAAGGACAATCGTTGTCCAAGGAGCAGGTACTGAACATAATAACGAGTGCGGAATATCATCAACAGCATAGGAAAAAAACAATTGTGAACAGATTTCTAAAAGTCCGCAGCGATATGACCGTATAACGCATAAGAAAAACTACGGTTATTCAAGGCAGGGCAAGGGGCACTTGTTGCAAAAACTCATGTTTGCGCGTTTCAAGGACGCTGGATAAATATTATAAGATGTGCGTGGTAGTGACCTACTACGTTACGCACACCAAACTGCGCGTGTCATAGATTACAGTGATTTCAAGGGAAGCAGTGGATGGCTGTATAACTTCAAACAGTGCTACAGAATTGGAGGACGTAAGATAACGACATCTGAATCAAAGCGTCAATTTGACGGCAAACTGCGGAATCGACCAGAAAATTTGTAGATGAAATAAGCAAACTTTCTCCATCGTTCAATAAGAAATTTGTTTTCAACTCCGACCAACTGAGATTTGAAGAGGAAATGCATATGAAAGGAACCCTGTAAATTAGAGGTACCAAGCTAGTTGTATCAAGATCAACTAACATCAGTGTTTTAACGCATCCGTGTACAACTATGTTAATCTAGATGGTAAGTAGGCTGGAAAGTTATTTATTGTGCTGAGGGAAGTTGTAGGTGCTCTGCTCCCTACAATTGTTTCTCGTGATCTTGTTAGGGCAGTAGAGGATGTTTACGTCACAGCAAGCAAGAGTGGAAAAACGGGCGTAAGAGAACTACAACTATGGTATTAGCACTGCTTATGGCCAATAGGTGGTCAAAATAACTTGCTTTTGCTTGATTCCTGGTCGGCGTTTAAAAATCATACTCCTTTAGAGCAAACTGCCGCTCCATAAATGTGTGTGACATTGCAGTTCATACCACCTGGAACCATTGGACTAATTCAGCTTCTGGATGTTTGTTTCTTCCGTGTCTATAAAATATATTATTGCACCATCTGCAGCTACGCCTTAAAGTATAGCCAATTTCAGGATAAGCTCTACGACAAACTGTTTCGCATTGGGGCACATACCATCACATTTCATCAGTTCTCATCACCCCGTTACACCAACATGATTCTATATGCAATCTTTAAGAGTTGGTATTTAGCTGAGCCTCTTGCATGGCTTGTAGCTCCTAAGCAATTCGCCGTCGTTCTTGATGGTGCGAACCTTTGTGATCACTGTGACGCGCGTTCTGGCGCTACAGTCTGGAACCGCGCGACCGCTACAGTCGCAGGTTCGAATCCTGCCTCGGGCATGGATGTGTGTGTTGTCCTTAGGTTAGTTAGGTTTAAGTAGTTCTAAGTTCTAGGGGACTTATGACCTCAGCAGTTGAGTCCCATAGTGCTCAGAGCCATTTGAACCATTTTTGAACTGTGACGCGCCATTTTTCATTCTGTTTATGGTGCAAATTAATGGTTTATTTTGAAATTTCTTGAATGCCATCGATGTCTATTTTGTAGAGTCTAATGCATACATTCCACAGAAGGTGATCTCTCCACTCCCGAACACTCATTTTCTGTTGTCCTCCTAGTGTACATGGTGAGTCATTACCAGCTAATATTTTTTCTGTCATAACTGTTAACACAACACTTTCAAATGAGCCTGACTAAAGATTGAAACTGCAACTTCGCACTCAAGGAGTTCCTAGTGACTATAAATTTGTTAGGTAGTCGTTTCCCGAAGGCAATTGTCTGAGCCGGCCGTTGTGGCCGAGCGGTTCTAGGCGCTTCAATCCGGAACCGCGCTGCTGCTACGGTCGCAGGTTCGAATCCTGCCTCGGGCATGAATGTTTGTGATGTCCTTAGGTTAGTTAGATATAAGTAGTTCCAAGTTCTAGGGGACTGATCACCACAGATGTTAAGTCCCATAGTGCTCAGTGCCATTTGAACCATTTGTGGCCATTGTTTCTAAGAATGAAGTAAGCTGTAACTTGGTTTTAGAACTCAAATGTTTGCCAATCCTTCTGGAAACATTGTCATACTAAGGTATTCTGTGATAAATCTTATCATTAAGGAATTTACTGCGCATGGGGAAAAGGTAAAGCAGCCACCACGTGATCCCCGGACCACAGAAGGATTACAATTCCAAGTCCCTAAAACGCACCTGTTAATTATCTTTCAGTACATCGTTCGTGGGAAAACAGCGATAAAAATTAAAATAAAAGTTTTTAAATAAAAACAGACTAAGATCGCATGTAAGTTGTTAAAATTTATTAACCTGTGCAGTGTTTACCAGCGCTACACAGCGTGCTGCTCCTCGCCACGCTCTCTCCAGCCGTCATCACGGAGTGTTAATGGTCTGAAGATGATCGTCCCGTGATCGAAACTTGTCACCTGATTAATAAATTTTAAATTTTAGCCACTTACATACAATCGTAGACATTTTATTTAAAAAAACTTTTACTCCTATTGATGTTGACGTCAGCCCCATATTTTTTTTAAATGAGCTTTGAACTGAATTACCGTCAACTCACTCACTGAAAAAAAAATTTCTGATTAAACACATAATTCGCAGACGCATTTACACCATAGAAACCTTACGGCTCAGTTTAATAATTTTAATAAGTAGTTTATCGGTTCCTAGAAAGATATTCTTTACGCATTGCCTTTAGGTGGCAGAATATTCATCCCATTGCTTTTTGGAGGGTTAGTTTAGTAACACTGTGCGGCCACTTCCCAACCTTCTCGTCAGTACTCACGTCTCGGCCTTTCTGTAACTCTGCGCATGCGCCATTTCCCGCGCGGTCTCATGACAGCGTCCTGCCATTTTAGGTCAGTCTGATGCAACGTTACCCCCCCCCCCCTTTCTCCTGAGCAGTCTACGGATAAGGTATGTGTTCAGATTTGCTTCTTTCTTATCTGGTTCCTACTTGAATTTAGGCTAAGTTTATTTGAGAGTTTATTCGGACGTTCTTACAGCACCTACTGTTTTTTAGATTTCTTCCGTTTTTCATAGTTACTGAGATATCCCCTTATTTTATAGGTTGCTCTTCGGGCACAGTCATTTCAGTTTGGACCACCGCGTTACAACGAGATACTTGTTTTTATTACTTTGACTATGAACAATGGAACTTACCTATAAATGTTTTTCGTGTGTACTACACTGATCTACGACTACAGTCTGGAACCTCGCGACCGCTACGATCGCAGGTTCGAATCCTATCTCGGGCATGGATGTGTGTGAATTCCTTAGGTTAGTTAGGTTTAAGTAGTTCTAAGTTCTAGGGGACTGATGACCTCAGCAGTTAAGTCCCATAGCCATTTGAACCATTTTATTTTTGATTTACGACATAGAAACCTTTTGACTAATTTCGACTGTTTAAATAAGTATTCTTAGCGATCTTATGTGACTATGATCTCATGACTTCATGATGCACTTTAAGAATGCGAAACCGGTCGGTCGTGACCTTTTCAGTAAAGGAATTTAATAGCCTGAGAGGAAGACCAGTTATCCAGCTAAAATAAGGGAACGCTTCATAGGACATATCCTGAGGCACCGATAAAACAACAGCTTAGTAATGAAGGACAGTTCGGGGGTAAAAATTGCAGATGGTACCACGACTTGACTACAGTAAGCAGGGTTAAATGATGTGTCAGAAGAAACTTGCACAGGATATACTAGCGTGCAAAGCTGCATCAAATCTGTCTTCGGATTACAAGATCACAGCAACAACATCAAAACTTTTCCCTTCTGCTGCTCGCGCCATTTCGTAATTAATTTGTCCCTTTAGTCTTTCTGTAACAGAACCTTTGCGCGCTGAGTTGTTATTTATTTTCCTAAACGCGTGTTAGGTACGGAATGCGCCTGGGCGAGGATATCAATGCTTGTTTTGGAAACAGGGCGGCTGTCGCCTGCACGGCTAAATATTTAACTCTGGCGCGTGGCAGGCTGCGCTGCTGCAGTTTTTGTGCGATCCTTCCAAAGGTCCAAAATAGCTCCAGTCTGTGGAAGACGCAGCGGCGCCAGCGACGGCTCCAAGGGGTTACGGAGGAAGGCGTCTGTGGCCGGGGACGCGCGACAGGAAGGCAGCGTCGCCCAGAGACTCTTGCCTCCCTGTGAACTCGCTGAGGTCTTCATTGTAGTTATACTGAGAATCCATTTCTTTCCCTGAGATAAGGAAGTACACGGACTGGGCTCAAACAATACTGGATGTCCAGTTGAAAGGTACCCAAAATAAAAATTTAACACTCGAAAACTGCACGGTTCATTCACATTAATGTGACCACCACTTATATTCGAAGTCAACGTGCCATAACCACTCACGGTAGGTGGCAGCACTAACAGCGTAAAGCGTGTTGGGGGTGGGGGGGGGGGGGAGGCGAGGGCGCGGAAAAAAGTACAGCCGTTGTCATAATGCGGAAATCAACGATTTATCTGACGTCCAAAAGGGCATGATCACTGTCTTCGGGCCAAGGGTGGAAGAATTTCCGAAACGACTAAGTCTGTAAAATATTCGCGTGTGGCAGTGGTTAAACTATACCATGCATGACAAAATGAGCGACTGTTAATCAAATTGCGTGCATATGGAGTACCGTCTCAGTTATATGACTGGATTCGTGATTTCCTCTCAGAGAGATTCACAGTTCGTAGTGATACACGGTAAATCATCGAGTAGAACAGAAGTGATACCTTGCGTTCCGCAAGGTAGTGTCATTGACCCTCTGCTGTTCCTGATTTATATAAATGATCTAGCCGATAATCTGAGCAACACCCTTATATTGTTTGCAGATGACCCTGTAATTTACCGGCTAGTAAAATCATCAGACGATCAATTCCAATTACAAAATAATCTAGAGAGAATTTCTGTATGGTGCGAAAAGTGGCAATTGGCACTAAACAAAGAAAAGTGCGAGGTCATTCACATGGGTACTAAAAGAAATCCGATAAATTTTGGATATACGATAAATAGCACAATTGTAAGGGCTGTCAGTTCGACTAAATACCTAGGATTACAATTACGAGCATCTTAAATTGGAAAGACCACATAGATAATATTGTGGAGAAGGCGAAACAAAGACTGCGCTTTGTTGGCAGAACGATTAGAAGATGCGACAATCCCAGTAAAGAGACAGCCTACAGTACACTTGTCCGTCCGCTACTGGAATATTGCTGCGCGGTATGGGATCCTTACCAGGTAGGGTTGACGGAGGACATCGAAAAAGAGCAGAGAAGGGCAGCTCGTTTCGTGTTATCGCGCAGTAGGGGTAGGAGTGTCACTGATATGATCGCGAGTTGGGGTGGTAGTCACTGAAACAAAGGCGTTCTTTTTTTTTTTTTTTTTTTTTTTTTTTTTTTTTTTTTTCGGCGAGATCTATTTACGAAATTTCACTCACCAACTTTCGCTTCCGAACGCGAAAATATTTTGTTGACACACACCTACGTAGTTAGGGAGATTTGATCATCATAATAAAATAAGAGAAATCAGAGCTCGAACAGAGAGATTTAAGTGTTCCTTTTTCCCACGCGCCATTCGAGAATGGAATGGTAGAGAAGGCGTATGAAAATGTTTCGATGAACCCTCTGCCAGGCACTTAAGTGTGAATTGCAGAGTAACCATGTAGATGTAGATGTAGAATGGCGCCGAGGCAACTGTGGTGCACCACGGACCATAGATGAATGGGGTGAACGACGGCTGCGGAAATGTATACGCGCGAATAGGCGTGCAACTATTGGGCAACTGACCGCCCAGATAAACAAAGGGGCAACCAGCAGTGTCTTCTCAACGACCGTTCAGCGAACGTTGCTGCGTATGGGTCTCCGCAGCGGGCGCCTCGTTCATGCACCCATGCTGACTGCTTTTCATCGGCGACAAAGGCTGGAATTTGCACACTAATACCGCAACTGGACGTCCACTGACTGACGACGGGTGACCTTTCCACATGCATCACATTTTCTGCTCCATCGGACAGATGGTGGTTGTCACGTACGGTGTGAACGTCTGAATGCAAACAAGGAGGGAGATTATGGTCTGGGGAATGGTTTCGTAGCATTCCCTGGGTGATCTCGTCATTCTGGTAGGCACAACACAAATATGCATCCATCCTTGGGGAACAGGTTCACCCCTACATGCTCTTTGTTTTTCCTCGTCACCGTGGCTTCTACCAGCAGCATAGTTGAACGTGCCACACAGATGGCAGTGTACGTGCGTAGTTCGAAGTGCACCAGGATGAGTTTATCCTGCTCCCCCAACCACCAAACCCCCGGGATTTAACCCAGTCGAGAATCTGTGGGACCACCTCGATCGGGCTGTTCGCGCTATGGGTCCTACCTACCACAGCTGACGACGGCGGTGGAGTCGGCAAGGCTCCAAACACCTGTCGGTACCTTCCATAATCTCATTGACACTCTCCTTCCACTTGTCGCAGCGGACCTTGCCGCAAAACGTGCTTATTCAGGCTTTTGACAGGTGGTCATATCAATGTGTCTGGACAACCTACTTTATACACACGTGGCCAGATCACATTACTGCAAGTAGAATTTCTGGAAGTTTTGTTTTGCATGGTTCACAAGTTTACGCGTAACTTTTTTTTTTTTTGCGTAGTTTAAATTGCAACTGTGCAAGAGCAGGTTATGTGTATTTTGCGGCTCGCAGAGAAGCAGTCTGTTACGTCTGTACAACGACGCTCTAGAACTCGATGTAGGTGTCAGCCGCCTACGAAGAAAAGCATTCGATTCTGAAACAATGAACTGAGAACTGTTACGTATAAAATCTCCTAGAAAGCCACGCGCCTTCGGAGAAAACGTTGAGAAGCATTTAAATGAACCCAAGACAAAATTGTTTGTGCTGATAGTCTGCAATTACAGTTTCCATGTTCAGCAGCGCATGAGGTCCTGCACAATACGCTCCGTCTAAGGGCAGACAAGATTGAAATGATTCACACAGTGAAACGTAATGACAAAATCGTACGTATGAACTTCGCATAAGAAACGCTACAAAGGATTGATGAGTCTCACAACTGCACTACGTGATCAAAAGTATCCGGACACCTGGCTGAAAATGACTTACAAGTTCGTAGCAAGCTCCATCGGTAATGCTGGAATTCAATATGGTGTTGGCCCACCTTTAACCTTGATGACAACTTCTACTCTCGCAGGCATACGTTCAATCAGGTGTTGGAAGGTTTCTTGGGGAATGGCAGTTCATTCTTCACGGAGTGCTGCACTGAGGAGAGGTATCGATGTCAGGCAGTGAGGCCTGCCACGAAGTCGGCGTTCCAAAACATCCCAAAGGAGTTCTGTAGGATTCAGGTCAGGACTCTGTGCAGACCAGTCTACTACATGGACCATGTTATCACTCCGCCACAGGCCGTGAATTATGAACAGGGTGTCTATCGTGTTGAAAGATGCAATCACCATCCCCGAATTGTTCTTCAATAGTGGGAGGCAAGAAGGTGCTTAAAACATCAATGTAGGCCTGTGCTGTGATACTGCGTTGCAAAACTACAAGGAGTAGAAGACCCCTCCATGAAAAGCATGACCTCACCATAACACCACCGCCTCCGAATTTTACTGTTGGTACTACACACGCTGGTAGATGACGTTCACAGAACATCCGACATACCCACACGCTGCCATCTGATCGCCACATTGTGTACCGTGATTCGTCACTCCACACAACTTTTTTCACTGTCCAATCGTCCAATGTTTATGCTCCTTACACCAAGCGAGGGGTCGTTTACCACTTACTATCGTCATGTGTGGCTTATGAGCAGCCGCTCAACCATGAAATCCAAGTTTTCTCACCTCCCGCCTTACTGTCATAGTACTTGCAGTGGATCCTGATGCAGTTTGGAATTCCTGTGTGATGGTCTAGATAGATGTCTGCCTATTACACATTACGACCCTCTTCAAATGTCTGCGGTCTCTGTCAGTCAACAGACGAGGTCGGCCTGTACGCTTTTGTGCTGTACGTGTGCCTTCACGTTTCCACTCCACATCGGAACTGTGGATCTAGCGATGTTTAGGAGTGTAGAAATCTCCCGTACAGTCGTATGACACAGGTGACACCCAATCACCTGACCACGTTCGAAGTCCGTGAGTTCCACAGAGCGCCCCATTCCGCTCTCACACTATTTCTAATGACTACTGAGGTCTCTGATGTGGAGTACCTGGCAGTGTGTGTGGGCGGGGGGGGGGGGGGCATCACATTGCACCTAATATGAAAAACATATGTTTTTGGGGGTGTCCGGATACTTTAGATCACATAGTGTACCTCCAATGTGCGTGTTTCTCTGACGAAGTGACAACATGTAAGCTGTGAACTGGAGAGGGACCCCACTCCGAAAGTCAACGTTAGGGGCGGCTTAATGCGTTAGATTGTGATAAGACTATTCTTCTTCTTAGAAACGACAGCGACTGGAATTACGTAACCGGATATGCAGGAACAGTATGAACTCCCACCAATACCACATGAACCTTGCTTCCAGTAAGAGGGGGACCAAGAAATGAATGCAGTATGCAGATGCAGAAGAATATAGGTTGCAGTAGTTACTTGGAGATGAAGAGGCTTCCCCAGGATAGAGAAGCATGGAGAGCTGCATCAAACCAATCTTTGGACTGAAGACCACAACACCACTAGCAGCACGTGTGAGGCACGTTATTCATGACTAACAACTGCCTAAAAGAAACAGAAGGCCATATAATGCTGCTTCAGTCAAGAAGCTTTATTTTATCCACTACGCTTTTCGATGATCAACCGTCAGGTGAAAGGCGTCCTTACATGGCTGTCGTTAGTGGAAAGTATTGGTCCAAATTCAAATGGCTCTGAGCACTATGGGACTCAACTGCTGATGTCATAAGTCCCCTAGAACTTAGAACTACTTAAACCTAACTAACCTAAGGACATCACACACATCCATGCCCGAGGCAGGATTCGAACCTGCGACCGTAGCAGTCACGCGGTTCCAGACTGTAGCGCCTAGAACCGCTCGGCCACCTGAAAGTATTGGTGATTTTGTGCATCAGCCTGTGAAGCGGCCAAGAGGCAGTGATATGCATTCTTGATAACTGAGTGAATTAACCGCAGAACTTACAGATGTAACATAGTAGATGGCTTGAGGCTATTGAAAGTACACTACTGGCGATTAAAATTGTTGCACCACGAAGATGATGTGCTACAGACGCGAAATTTAACCGCCAGGAAGAAGATGATGTGATATGAAAATGATTAGCTTTTCAGAGCATTCACACAAGGTTGACTCCGGTGGCGACACCTACAACTTGCTGACATGAGGAAAGTTTCCAACCGATTTCTCATACACAAATAGCAGTTGACCGGTGTTGCCTGTTGAAACATTGCTGTGCTGCCTCGTGTAAGGAAGAGAAATGCTACCATCACGTTTTCGACTTTGATAAAGATCGGAGTTTAGCCTATCTTGATTGCGGTTTATCTTATCGCGACATTGCTGCTCGCATTGGTCGAGATCCAATGACTGTTAGCAGAATATGGAATCCGTGGGTTCAGGAGGGTAATACGGAACACCGTGCTGGATCCCAACGGCCTCGGATCACTTGCAGTCGAGATGACAGGCATCTTATCCGCATGGCTGTAACGGATCGTGCAGCCACGTCTCGATGCCTGAGTCAACAGATGGGGACGTTTGCAAGACAACAACCATCTGAACGAACAGTTCGACGACGTTTGCAGCAGCATGGACTATCATATCAGAGACCATGGCTGCGGTTACCCTTGACGCTGCTGAAAGCGCGTATTCGTCATCGCCGTACTGGCGTGTCACCCAGCGTCACCGTATGGGGTGTGCCATTAGTTACACGTCTCGGTCACTTCTTGTTCGCATTGACGGCACTTTGAACAGTGGATGTTACATTTCAGACGTGTTACTACCCGTGGCATTACCCTTCATTCGATCCCTGCGAAACCCTACATTTCAGGAGGATAATGCACGACAGCATGTTGCAGGTCCTGTACAGGCTTTTCTGGATACAGAAAATGTTATACGGCTGCCCTGGCCAGCACATTTTCCATATCTCTCACCATCTGAAAACGTCTGGTCAATGGTGGCCGAGCAACTGGCTCGTCACAATACGCCAGTCACTGTGGTATCGTGTTGAAGCTGCATGGGCAGCTGTACCTGTACACGCCAACCAAGCTCTGTTTGACTCAATGCCCAGACGTATCAAGGCCGTTCTTACGGCCAGAGGTGGTTGTTCTGAGTACTGATTTCTCAGGATCTATGCACCCAAATTGCATGAAAATGTAATCACATGTCAGTTGTAGTATAAAATATTTGTCCAATGAATACCCGTTTATCATCTGCATTTCTTCTTGGTGTAGCAATTTTAATGGCCCGTAGTGAATTACCCCACTTGCACAGCAAGTACTTTCAATATCTTTAAAGCGTCTACTGTGTTACATCTGTAAGATCTGCGTGCGAAATTCAGCTTGCCCTTTCCTCGTACGAAATCTGCGGACCATCGATGAAAAGGCAGATTTCGTATTTCTAGATCTTCGTAAGGCTTTGGACACAGTGCCCCCCAGCATACTGTTAACGAAGGTCGAAGCAGAAGGAATAGGTCTTCAGATATGTGAGCTGATGGACGACATGTTAAG
This sequence comes from Schistocerca nitens, assembly GCF_023898315.1. NCBI lineage: Eukaryota > Metazoa > Arthropoda > Insecta > Orthoptera > Acrididae > Schistocerca > Schistocerca nitens. The sequence continues at coordinate 410,601,664 of NC_064620.1, forward strand.
TAACAGCACCCAATACGTTGTCCTGGACGGACGAGGACATCGTCAGGAGTGCCCCAGGGTTGTGTCACTGGACCGCTCTTTTTCTATATATACGAGGGCGTGCTGATAGAAATGTGTCTGATTTTTTATGTGAAAACACTTAAAGCTTTTTAAAAAATCGAAGGTTATTAACGTTCTACATCTTTATTTTTCATATCTACATATACGTTTCTCTATACAGTCACCCTGGCAACGAACACATTTCTTCCAACGGAAGACCCGTTTGTTGATACCGTCGTTGTAGAATGTATGTCTTAGTTAACGGAACTACAATCTTACCTCGGCTTGCACCCCTTCATCACTATGAAAGTGAAGTCCTCATAAGTGTTATTTAAGTTTTGGAAACAGATGAAAATCATATGGAGCCAAGTCGGGAATTTATGGAGGTCGATAGATGACAGTGGACCCAAGGCGTCGGATTGTTACAGATGTCGCCGTGCTCTTGTATGGTCTGGCGTTATCATGCTGAAAGAGATAGCGCTCCATGCGTGGACGAACTCTTCGAATTCGAAAGTCGATTACTCGGTGTTTCTCACGCACCGACAGTTGCGTTACACACCGCCATTTTAGACACCACATTCCGGAGTCCTCTAGCGAGAGCACGTCCTCGTACCCAAATAAATGATCTGAAGGACAGGGCGAGTAGCAATTTGCGAATCTTTTTGCTGATGACAGTGTAGTGCGCGGGGAGGATCGTGGTTATGTAAATGTGGGAGGGTACAGAATCGCTATTTCATGTGATGACTGTCAGCTTGCTCTGAAAGTCAATCCAGATGAGTAGCAGAAGCATTCGTGTATCGAAAAGACTATTGGTGGTGTACTGCTTGGCGCAGTGATGGCGATTAAATAGCTAGGTGTAGAGTTGTGAAACGACACGAAATGGAACGAGCACGTAAGGCCGGTAGTCGGGAAGGCGAGTGGCAGAGTCTGGTTTATTGGGAGAATTTGAAGAAAGTATAGCCCCTCTATACAGGAGACCGTATACGGAGCACGAAAGAGTCTTGAATGCTGCTCGAGTGCTTGTTATCACCTCGTGGTTTATTAAAAGAGTATATCAGTTTACCTTTAAATTGTTGCTCATTACTTTACGTGCTGTGTATTCGCAGTCCTGGTGTTCACGCCCAAGTTTTATTGCAACGTACGAGCACAGAAGGTGAGAAGGACAACACGAACGATATTTGCGTGCGAATATTCATATGCCGCTAGTAAGTGTGATAAGCAACCAGTCGTAACATCTTCAAATGGTTCAAATGGCTCGGAGCACTATGGGACTAAACAGCTATGGTCATCAGTCCCCTAGAACTTAGAACTACTTAAACCTAACTAACCTAAGGACAGCACACAACACCCAGCCATCACGAGGCAGAGAAAATCCCTGACCCCGCCGGGAATCGAACCCGGGAACCCGGGCGTGGGAAGCGAGAACGCTACCGCACGACCACGAGATGCGGGCTCGTAACATCTTCATTGAAGCACTTGCCTGTAGGGCTGGACGTCATCGTCTGGTGAACTGAAGTTACGCCTTCGGCTTACAGATCGTCTCTACTGAGTATTCTTCTTCTGGGTTCCATCACTCCCCAGAATTTGCCTTCCAATATAGCCGTAATTTTCTGAGCGCTGTACCGGCGCTTGTGAAGAGTATCGAGGTGTGAACAGAAGCCACTCTCGACTCGCCGACGATGTGTTAGCGGGATGGGGAGGGTCGGCTGTGTGTTTTTTCTCCGGACATCGCTCAGCCTCAAGAGCTGCTGCGTTCTCTGTATGGCGCTCGCTGTGTCGAATGATTGAGCACCGACACCAACAGAGCAACGGGTTCCGGTTTGGCAGGCGTGAACACAGGGGGCCTACTGCTGCGATGAACGGGACTTCTTGTGCGCATGGCCCGCACATTGCACGCCGCTGAGAGGGACCTCTTACGAAACTATGCCTCAGCACGTGAGCACAGTGAAGAAATTTGCCATAAGGCCGCTGTGTTTTCTCTAGGGCACGTTACGCAACGTCGTGGGCCTATTTCTAGCAGGTACAAAAAAGGCGAAAAAATTATAACGCCCTCTTGCTCAACACACGAGGCGTGTTTTTTATGTAAGCACCGTTTTGAAATTTAAAAAAGACGTGCTAAGATATCTCATTAATTGTATATTTACATGAAAGCCTGTATCTCAGTCTACGCACTGACGCTATTACAGTCTGATTCTTCGTTGGTTACGTTGTGTGCTGAGTGTTTAAGATGCCTCCGATAATCGTGAGTCCCGCCGACTGTGAAGTACGGACTGTTATAAGATTTCTTAGTGTTAAAGGCCTAAAAGCGATCGATATTCATCGTGAGATCTGTACAGTTTACGGAGAAAACATTATGAGTGATGGAATGGTAAGAAAGTGGGTGAGAGCATTTAAAGATGGCCGCACAAATGTGCACGATGAACAACCGAGTGGGCGTCCTTCGGTCGTTAATGAAAGTTTGGTGCAGGAAGTGGGCAATAAGGTAAGAGAAAACAGACGCTTTACGATTTCCTCCTTGCGGGATGACTTACCTAATGTTTCTCGTAGTGTTTTGTATGGCATTGTGACCGAGCACTTGAATTACCGAAAATTGTGCGCACGTTGGGTACCGAAAACGTTGACGGATGTGCACTGAACCAAACGTTTAGAGAGTGCATTGACTATCCCTGAGTGTTACCACAACGACAGTGATGATTTCATAAGCCAAATTGTTACGGGCGATGAAACATGGGTGGCCAACGTCACACCAGAATCGAAGTCCATGGAAGTTGAGCAAGGGCATCGTTTTGCTGCAAGACAATGTCCTTCTGCAAGCGGCGAATCAGACCAAAGATCTCATCACATCTTTTCGATGGTAAACTCTAGATCATCCTCCGTACAGCCCCGATCTTGCACCCAGTGGCTTCCTGCACTTGAAGAAATACCTGGGGGTCAGCATCTTCAAGACGATGACGAAGTCAAAACAGTGGTGATGCAGTGGTTAACAAGTCAGGCGCCAGACTTCTATGAGGAGGGTATTCAAAAACTGTTACAACGTTATGACAAAAGCCTCAGTATTGACGGAAATTATGTAATGGTTCAAATGGCTCTGAGCACTATGGGACTTAACAGCTATGGTCATCAGTCCCCTAGAACTTAGAACTACTTAAACCTAACTAACCTAAGGACATCACACAACACCCAGTCATCACGAAGCAGAGAAAATCGCTGACCCCGCCGGGAATCGAACCTGGGCGCGGGAAGCGAGAACGATACCTCACGACCACGAGCTGCGGACGAAATTATGTAGATAAGTAGATTAGCGTACAGGCTTACATGTAAAAATAAAATTAGCACGTATTTTTTTTTAATTTCAAAACGGTACTTACTTAAAAAACACAATAAAATTAGCACGTCTTTTTTTAATTTCAAAACGGCACTTACTTAAAAAACACGCCTCGTATATCTGTACCTAGGTCTGTACTTCGAAACCCACTTTATGGTTTGTGGCGCAGAGCCTTTCGGGTAGTATAATCTTTCCGACTTTCACTGATCCAACGCGAACGGCGCGTGGAAAGCACAGCTGACGGGAAACGTCCGCATAAGGTTATTTTTTCTGATTTTCTGGTCGTGATCATTTCGCGACACATACGGGAGGGGGAAGTGATAAGGGAGGAAGTGTTATGATGTCTGGCTGTTCTTGGAACTTAAGCTGTACAAATTTCAGTTGTAATCCTCTCCTCGATGCACAACACCTCTCTCGTTGTGTCGCGTTTACTGCACGATTCATTGACGAAAACCCCCATTTTTCATTGTCTCTTCTCTCTCCCTAGCCCCCTCTCTGTTCCCTGTTAATCTAAGCTTGCGGTCTGTAGTCAAGAATAGGTCGACCGAGCGTTTCGTAATCCGCTTCATAGGTTGCTGAAAACATTTACGATTGTGCCACTCCAGACTGTTACTCTTAGTCGCTTTAGTGTTTTTACTGACTGCCAAAAGCGCAATGGATACCTTCGCTTACTTGTACGTTATCCATTACATCATTTATTTACAGAGTGATTCACTTAAGGTACTTCCGGAACAGTTTAAGAGAGTCTCTTTTCATTGTTATATTAATTACAGAGATATCAGTATCGACTTATCTTCTTCAGATAGAGCTATGGTAATTTCTGCTGCTGGTATCGTAGTTCTAAAAAAGATCAATTCAGTGGCGTTTCACTCTTCAGAATCTGATTACTACGCTGCCCGATCACATTAACGAGACCACCGCCTCTGTTCGACTCCACCGCGCAATAACCACTCACAGACAGCTTGAAATCTTCCCGTCGAATAAATAAAAGAAATACTGATTGAAATAAATGCGTTTAGACGATAACCTTCCCGTCTAGAATAAAGTATTAAACTTACGTTCCGTCTAATGAAAGACAGAGAATTGAACTTGTTGTGCCTTGCAGCTTTCCTGTCTGACTTGCTGCTGACAGTCTTTAGCGTACACAATGTTGTACGCCTTGTGCCTTTATTGCTAACAATGGATCAACACACCTCAGTGGTCTCGGAATTCTGGAAGCCACAATGGATCAACACAAGTATGCCTCTACCCTTGGGAACCACGTCCACCCCTGCATGCAGTTTGTTTTTCCTCGGTGCGATGGCATCTACCAACAGGACATACGGCTTGCAGTGTACGCGTATGGTTCGGGAAGCACCAGGACGAGTTCACCGTACTGCCCAGGCCACCAAAGTCACCGGATTTAAAACCAATTTACACTCATGCTCATAAATTAAGGATAACGCTGATACATGGTGAAACAACGCTCTGGTGGGCGGCTTGCGGTCTTAAATCACCTCGGGGTAAGGCCATGTGGTGCATGGTGGCGCTGGTAGCAGTCCACATACGCAGAGGTGTGTTGGTGCATGTCAGAGTACTGTGCAGCGAATAAGTGTACAGACGTTTTCAGACGTGCTAATGCTGACTGTGTGTTAAAAATGACTCAAAGAACACATATTGATGACGTTATGAGGGGTAGAATACTAGGGCGACTGGAGGCTGGTGAAACACAGCAGGTCGTAGCACGGGCCCTCCGTGTGCCACAAAGTGTGTTCTCAAGATTATGGCAACGATTCCAGCAGACAGGAAACGAGTCCAGGCGCTACAGTACTGGACGTCCACAGTGTACACCACCACAAGAAGACCGATATCTCACCATCATTGGCCGCAGATGGCCATGGAGTTGAAAGCGAGTTTTAAAATTTATTGTAAGAAAGCATTTTTTTTTGTTTATGTGATACATTTTAAACTGTTTCCGCCCATTCATTTCACGTATACATATTACATTTAGCTCGATTTTAAACCATCGTATCTCGACAAGGGATAAAGATTAGTAGATAAAAAATTGTTTTGACATTATCCATTTATCTAGTTTCGTGCATAGTTTGAACCGATTCGTACAAGCATACAGTACAGAAGTGGTACGTTTCAGGAACATCCCAGAAAAACGTATTTTTTGCACGTAAACTCCAAACGAAGCAAGATTTTTTTCAAACGGTTAAAACTTATCTTAGGTCAATGTCTCATTCACCGGTGGACCAAATTTTAATTATCAGTCTCGGTCTAGTCTGGAGTTACTGAAGGGTGACAGTTCTTGCACGTAAAATCCGAACTAGGGTGATGCACTTACAAATTCTGTCGTTAACTGAGCATTAATTTCAGCCCAATTAAAATCTCTTGCAAAAGGAATTAATTTATTCACACAATTTTCCTAGTCGTCAGATCCGGTTCGTCACTCAAACCCTGCTTAATATACGATAACATAGCTTCAATAAGATAGAAGGTCGAATCACTATAGAAAGGGCCGCTGGTGCGGTCTAAATCACATGTTGCTGGCTCAAATACGAACCGAGCAGGAACCCCCCCCCCCCCCCCCCCCCCGCCACCCAATCTGCGATTCTGCGCGCGGATTTTTCGTCCATATTTTTCACAGCGCTTCCATGCCGCAACGATAGTACGTATGGAAAGGCAGTGCTCGTTTCCTGATATTCACTCTTGAAGACCAATAATTGTAAGCATTGTTCAAATGGCTCTGAGCACTATGGGACTTAACATCTGAGGTCATCAGTCCCCTATAACTTAGAACTACTTAAACCTAACTAACCTAAGGACGTCACACACATCCATGCCCGAGGCAGGATTCGAACTTGCGACCGTAGTGGTCGCGCGGTTCCAGACTGAAGCATCTAGAACAGCTTGGCCACAGCGGCTGGCGTAATCATTGTTGTACCCCAAAAAAGCATGTCGTAGATGAATGAGTGCTTGCTTGTGGACACCGCTACACTTCCTTAGGAAGCTACCGAGTCGAGTGCTGTGCTGTGAACGCATCGCACGAACGTCGACGGAGCGGGGCAAGAGCGGAAATTGTTACCCAAGTCCGGGGCGTGTGATTGCGTCAGTGAAGAAGACTTGCTGGGCGGAGTGGATTGACTCGGGACGTCGGTACCTTAGAGTAGGCGGCGCGCCTATCCCATTAGCGATCGCGCCGAGCCGGGGGGGGGGGGGGGGGGGGGGGGGGTGAGAGCTGCGGCCGATCCCTGCTCATTTGCAGACAAGGCGTGGAGCGAGAGAGCCGGAGGAGGAAGAGAACAAAAAGAGTTGCGGCACGGCTTGTGTCGTGTCGCCTGCAGACCCTGCCCCGGGCGCCGGGTCCGCGGCGACCTCAAGGTCTCACTGGCACTCCTCGTTCTACTCCTACTCCTCCTCCTGCACTGCTACAGCCAGTCTGCCGCCTGGCTGGCTGACTGGCCCTTCGCGCTCTGCGGGCCACTTGACACTGTGTTTGCTTTCCGGCGTGTCACGGTGTAAGGCAGCTGGTATCACTTGCCTGACGAGTGTTTACCGCCAGCGGCTGTGCCAACTACCTCACGATCTGAAACGAGAGGTTAGAGGGAAGTCAGTAAGGGAGTGCATAGGTGTAGCACATGTAGACAGGGTCTACCACTCATCTACATCTACATCCACATTTATACTCCGCAAGCCACCGAACGGTGTGTGGCGGAGGGCACTTTACGTGCCACTGTCATTACCTCCCTTTCCTGTTCCAGTCGCGAATCGTTTGCGGGAAGAACGACTGCCGGAAAGCCTCTCTGCGCCCTCGAATCTCTCTAATTTTACATTCGTGATCTCCTCGGGAGGTATAAGTATGGGGAAGCAATATATTCGATACCTCATCCAGAAACGTACACTCTCGAAACCAGGACAGCAAGCTACACCGCGATGCAGAGCGCCTCTCTTGTAGAGTCTGCTACTTGAGTTTGCTAAACATCTCCGTAACGTTATCACGCTTACCAAATAACCCTGTGACGAAACGCACCGCTCTTCTTTGGATCTTCTCTATCTCCTCTGTCAACCCGACTTGGTATGGATCCCACACTGATGAGCAATACTCAAGTATAGGTCGAACGAGTGTTGTAAGCCACCTCCTTTGTTGATGGACTACATTTTCTAAGGACTCTTTCAATGAATCTCAACCTAGCACCCGCCTTACCAACAATTAATTTTATATGATCATTTCACTTCAAAACGATCCGTACACTTACCTGCTACCAGTGTTTGTTCCGCTATCATATAATAATACAATAAAGGATCCTTCGCCGATTAATTTTTGTCCAGAAACAAAATAAAAAAATGTATCTACCAAAAGTTGTTAAGCTGCCAAGGGGACACTAACTACGCTGACGGAAAAAATCTCAGCACCAAGAAGGAGTTGTGCAACATAAACGAAAGTTTAGAATTACATATTAATACCTTCAGCTGCTGACGGGCATTGATATACATATCAATGGGAACAAATGAAAATGTGTGCCCCGACCGGGACTCGAGCCCGCGATCTCCAGCTTACATGCCAGACGCCCTGTCCATCTGAGCGACCGAGGGCACGGAGGATAATGTGACCGCAGGGACTACCTCGCGCACGCCTCCCGCGAGACCCACATTCTCACCTCATATGTCCACACACTACATACGTAGTGTCCCTACCCAACACACTCATTACTCGTGGAAGACATTCTTACCAAGTCCCGTAAGAGTTTGGGTAATACGAGTGCATCCGCACAGAAGAGGAAGGTCATGGCCGGTATTGCCAGAACTATATACCGGGTGATCAAGAAGTCAGAATAAATTTGAAAACTGAATAAATCACGGAATAATGTATACAGAGAGGTACAAATTGACACACACGCTTGGAATTACATGGGGTTTTATTAGAACCAAAAAAATACAAAAGTTCAAAAAATGTCAGACAGATAGTGCTTCATCTGATCAGAATAGCAATAATTAGCAAAACAAAGCAAGACAAAGCAAATATGATGTTCTTTACAGGAAATGTTCAGTATGTCCACCATCATTCCTCAACAATAGCTGTAGTCGAGGAATAATGTTGTGTACAGCACCGTAAAGCATGTCCGGAGCTATGGTGAGGCATTGGCGTCGAATGTTGTCTTTCAGCATCCCTAGAGATGTCGGTCGATAACGATACACTTGCGACTTCAGGTAACCCCAAAGCCAATAATCGCACAGACTGAGGTTTGGGGACCTGGGAGGCCAAGCATGACGGAAGTGGCGGCTGAGCACACGATCATCACCAAACGACGCGCGCAGGAGATCTTTCACACGTCTAGCAATACGTTTTTTGTGGTTCTAATAAAACCCCATGTCATTCCAAGCATGTGTGTCAATTTTTGCCTCTCTATCTACATTATTCCGTGGTTTATTAAGTTTTCAAATGTATACTGACTTTGTGATCACCCGGTACTTATATGGATATGGTGTCTGGTGTCTGGAAATACCGGCCATGGCCTTCCTCTTTCGTGCGGATGCACACATATTACCCGAACTCTTACGGGACTTGGTAAGAATGTCTTTCACGAGTAATGAGTGTGTTGGGTAGGGACACTACGAATGTAGTGTGTGGACATATAAGGTGAGAATGTGGGTCTCACCTGAGGCGTGCGCGAGGTAGTCCTTGCAGTCACATTATCCTCCGTGTCCTCGGTGGCTCAGATGGATAGAGCGTAGGCTATGTAAGCAGGAGATCCCGGGTTCGAGTCCCAGTCAGGGCATACATTTTTACTTGTCCCCGTTGAAATATACGAGGGCAGTTCAATAAGTAATGTAACACATTTTTTTTCTCGGCCAATTTTGGTTGAAAAAACCGGAAATTTCTTGTGGAATATTTTCAAACATTCCCGCTTCGTCTCGTATAGTTTCATTGACTTCCGACAGGTGGCAGCCCTGTACGGAGCTGTTAAAATGGCGTCTGTAACGGATGTGCGTTGCAAACAACGGGCAGTGATCGAGTTTCTTTTGGCGGAAAACCAGGGCATCTCAGGTATTCATAGGCGCTTGCAGAATGTCTACGGTGATCTGGCAGTGGATAAAAGCACGGTGAGTCGTTGGGCAAAGCGTGTGTCATCATCGCCGCAAGGTCAAGCAAGACTGTCTGATCTCCCGCGTGCGGGCCGGCCGTGCACAGCTGTGACTCCTGCAATGGCGGAGCGTGCGAACACACTCGTTCGAGATGATCGACGGATCACCATCAAACAACTCAGTGCTCAACTTGACATCTCTGTTGGTAGTGCTGTCACAATTGTTCACCAGTTGGGATATTCAAAGGTTTGTTCCCGCTGGGTCCCTCGTTGTCTAACCGAACACCATAAAGAGCATCTGTGCGGAATTGCTTGCTCGTCATGTGGCTGAGGGTGACAATTTGTTGTCAAAGATTGTTACAGGCGATGAAACATGGGTTCATCACTTCGAACCTGAAACAAAACGGCAATCAATGGAGTGGCACCACACCCACTCCCCTACAAAGAAAAAGTTTAAAGCCATACCCTCAGCCGTTAAAGTCATGGTTACAGTCTTCTGGGACGGTGAAGGGGTTATTCTGTTCGATGTCCTTCCCCATGGTCAAACGATCAACTCTGGGGTGTATTGTGCTACTCTTCAGAAATTGAAGAAACGACTTCAGCGTGTTCGTAGGCACAAAACTCAGAACGAACTTCTGCTTCTTCATGACAACGCAAGACCTCACACAAGTCTTCGCACCCGAGAGGAGCTCACAAAACTTCAGTGGACTGTTCTTCCTCATGCACCCTACAGCCCCGATCTCGCACCGTCGGATTTCCATATGTTTGGCCGAATGAAGGACGCAATCCGTGGGACGCACTACGCGGATGATGAAGAAGTTATTGATGCAGTACGACGTTGGCTCCGACATCGACCAGTGGAATGGTACCGTGCAGGCAAACAGGCCCTCATTTCAAGGTGGCGTAAGGCCGTAGCATTGAATGGAGATTAAAACTAACTAAAACTCCGTCTACAGGCCGCAAGCGACCCATCGGGACCATCCGACCGCCGTATCATCCTCAGGTGAGGATGCGGATAGGAGGGGCATGGGGTCAGCACACCGCTCTCCCGGTCGTTATGACGGTTTTCTTTGACCGGAGCCGCTACTATTCGGTCGAGTAGCTCCTCAATTGGCATCACGAGGCTGAGTGCACCCCGAAAAATGGCAACAGCACGTGGCGGCGGGATGGTGACCCATCCAAGCGCCGGCCACGCCCGACAGCGCTTAACTTCGGTGATCTCACGGGAACCGGTGTATCCACTGTGGCAAGGCCGTTGCCATTGAATGGAGATTACGTTGAAAAATAGTGTTGTGTAGCTAAAAGATTGGGGAATAACCTGGTGTATTTCAATGCTGAATAAAACAACCCCTGTTTCAGAAAAAAATGTGTTGCATTACTTATTGAACTGCCCTCGTATCAACGCCCGTCCGCAGCTGAAGGTATTAATATATAATTCTAATATCGTTCTAGACGGCCGCAGGTCATCAATGGTATCTGTTCTTTCGGACATGTCCGAAAGAACAGACACCATATCCATATAAGTATTAACTAAAGTTGGTAGGGATGTGTATATACGAATGACCCTAGTGGCGCCACTACGAGGATGCAAATCAGGTTTGTTTTAAATACACTCTATAACGGACGTGAGCGTTAGTTTCCTTTGAGATTAGATGCGGTGAGCTGTTAGAGAAGAATGCTTTTAAGGCGACAAAGACACCATTATCAACACCTCCCTGAGTTTGAACGTGTTCGTGTAATAGGGCTACGAGAGGTTGACAGTTTCTTCTGCGATATTGCAGAAATGTAGCCACAGTACATGATTACTGGCAGCGGTGGGCATGAGAATGTATGGTCGCAAGAAGACCGGGCTCCAGACGGCTAAGTGGCACTACCGAGAGGGAAGACCGCCTTCGGCGTGTGGCTCTGGCGCATCGTACTGCATCTGCAGCAGAAAAATGAACTGTTACAATTCGGTCATTTCAAGGACAGCTCCGAAGCAAATGCCCTATAGCTTGCAACCCACTGGCCTCAAACCACCGCCAATTGCGTCTTCAGTGCTGTCAAGCGAGAGATCATTGGAGGGCAGAGTGAAGGTCTGTTTGTTTTCTGATGAAATGCAAGTGATGGCCTCGTTGCCAGTGATGGCTGTGTATTGATTAGGAGAAGGCCAGTTGAAGGCCTGCAACCAGCCTGTCTGCGTCCTAGATCTGCGTCCTAGACGCACTGGACATAAACCTGGAGTTATGGTCTGGGGAGTACTCTCGCGGTTAACCCACGCACCCAGACTGCAAATTTGTACGTCAATCTCATGGTTCCAACAGTTGTGCTGTCATCCATGAACAGCATTTCAGGAGGTGTTTTCCAACAAGATACCGCTCGCTCACATACCGCAGTTGTACCCCAACATGCTCTACAGAGGGGCGACATGGGCCTGCTCGATCATCAGACCTGTCTCGAATCGAGCACGTATGGGACATCATCGGACGACAACTCCAACGTCATCCACAAACAGCATTAACCGTCCCCGTACTGCGCGACCAATTGCAACAGACATGGAAGCCCATCCCACAACTGACACTTGTTCAACACAATGCATGAACGTTTGCATGTTTGCATTCAACATTTGAAACTTCTTTATTTAAATGTGTGAATCTGTACATAAATTGCTGAATGACTGAGAAGATGAAACTTCCACGTTATTTGATTCTGAAACAGCTGAGTAAAATTGAAGATACTGAGCCTACTTTCTCTTTACTTTTTCTTATCATGTCAACACTGACCCACAATATTCTACGGCAACGCAGTCTGACTGCTCAAAATAATTACAGCCTGACTTCAAATAATTAATTCAAAAGAATGGCCCTGACTAAAAAGAAATCTTAACAATAACCTATACATTTCATTAAAAACTTACCTCACAAAAATCTTCATTACGCGAACTACTGCAATACAGCGATCGTCAAAATGGCTCTGAGCACTATGGGACTTAACTTCTGAGGTCATCAGTCGCCTAGAACTTAGAACGAATTAAACCTAACTAACCTAAGGACATCACACACATCCATGCCCGAGGCAGGATTCGAACCTGCGACCGGAGCGGTCGCTCGGTCCCAGACTGTAGCGCCTAGAACCGCACGGCCACTTCGGCCGGCAGCGATCGTCAATACTGCCAGCTAAATAAAAGATTCTAACTACTAATGCCACTAACTACTAATAGGCATGTGGTTAGCAAAGGAAAGATTTTGCTGCAAACCAAATAATGTATTTTTTGTTACCTTAATAATGTGACATCCATTTCAGATACGAATATAAATCGTCATTGACATCTAGTACAAAGATATATAATCATGAATAATATTCAATCTCCATATCGAACATGTACAGATCGTTAGCCTACGCTAACACTTCAGACCTCTACCCTCCATCAATGCTAACTTCTCACATCTAACATCCATCACTGCTGGCGACTAACTTCCAACTGTCCAACACTACTGGCGATTAACTTCCAACAACGAGTCCAACCAGCCATAGAGTCTCTTACAAAGAAAGCGCAGTCAGAAATCCAATTCAAAGCGCTACACGGCGCTGGCAACACAGAAGTAGCCCACTTTCACATTCTGGCGGTTGCACTGGTTATTAATGTACCACCATTTCAGATTTGCAATGTCTTATCTCGTGCTTACATTCACCTGTGATCTTCAACGTTAATCACGAATATGTTATCTATACAAATGTGACGCCAAAATTTCATTACTTAGATTAATTATTTTTTGGTGCAGTGATTTCTTCCGTCAGTGTAGCATTATTGCTTTTTGTGTTACTAACAGATTCACAGCTGAAAAGCGGCGAGCCATCTTACCTGTCTCTTTTCATAAATATTCAGATTCACTGCGAAATTGGTAAGCAGTAGAATACATCGGTGCTGGTTTCTAGTAAAGAGATTTATTCACATGTTAAACAGACTGATTTTCATTTTTCCAATTAACGCTCGTAATAAATTTGAGCTGGTAACTTCTTGTGACTCTGGAGGCGAGGCATGAGCCTCGTGTTGCACCGAGGATAGTGTAACGGCACAAGTGACGACAGTTGGGAGGAAACGACCCCCAAGAGTGTCCTTCTAGGGAATAGCGGCTCAGAGAGCAGTGCAATGACCGTTTACGGCCGCTATGCAAAAGCGAAGGCTCCAGCGAGTCGCACCAGCCGGGCGCTGTCCTTTGTAACACAGAGCCACGAAACAGCTTTCGCATCAGGGAGTGTAACTGCCGTATGTGGGAGGTAAGGCGTCCACCTGTGTCAAAGAGAAGTTGCCCCTATGACGAAATCTACCGACCGTCGAAAACTTCTGCAAACAACCCATCCCGAGGGTGACTTTGGCAGGAGCTGGGAGAGGGAGGAAACAGCCTCTCGTCCGGCTCTTCATCTTCCGCACGGACTATGTTGCGAGGATAGTTATTTCAATAGAAGGCACAAATTGGTCAATTTACAATGAAATGAACACCCTTAGCTGCTCACAGGCGTTGACAGCAGGGATTTATCTCTGGCACGCCTCCCGCGAAACCCACATTCTCAACGTATTGTTCAAAATGGTTCAAATGGCTCTGAGCACTATGGGACTCAACTGCTGAGGTCATTAGTCCCCTAGAACTTAGAACTAGTTAAACCTAATTAACCTAAGGACATCACAAACATCCATGCCCGAGGCAGGATTCGAACCTGCGACCGTAGCGGTCTTGCGGTTCCAGACTGCAGCGCCTTTAACCGCACGGCCACTTCGGCCGGCTCAACGTATTGTCCCACACTACATTCGTAGTGCCGCTACCCATTATACTAATTACTCGCGGCGCGTTGCCGATTCCCGTAAGAGTTCGGGCACTGTTTGTGCGTTCGCACAGAAGAAGAAGATGGTCAAGTTGCCGGTGAGCCTTAACTATATATATACTAAATGCCTCTGAGCACTATGGGACTTAACATATGTGCTCATCAGTCCCCTAGAACTTACAACTACTTAAACCTAACTAACCTAAGGACATCACACACATCCATGCCCGAGGCAGGATTCGAACCTGCGACCGCAGCGGTCACGCGGTTCCAGACTGAAGCGCCTAGAGCCGCACGGCCACACCGGCCGGCTATATATATATATATATATATATATATATATATATATATATATATATATATATATATACTAAGATGGTATCTGTTCTTTCGGACATGTCCGAGGCTCATCGGCCACTTGACCATCTTCTTGTTCTGTGCGAATGCACAAACAGTGCCCGAACTCTTACGGGAATCGGCAATGCGCCGCGAGTAATGAGTATAATGGGTAGGGGCACTACGAATGTAGTGTGGGACAATAAGTTGAGAATGTGGGTTTCGCGGGAGGCGTGCCAGAGATAAATCCCTGCAGTCGCGCTATCCTCTGTGTCCTCGGTGACTCAGATGGATAGAGCGTCTGCCATGTAAGCAGGAGATCCCGGGTTCGGGTGCCGGTCGGGGCACACATTTTCATCTGTCCCCGTTGACGTATATCAACGCCTGTAAGCAGCTAAGGGCGTTCATTGCATTGTAATTTCATTCTAACGAGCTGCATGGTCACCGATGGTATCTGTTCTTTCGGACCATCTTAGTATATACAAGTTGGTCAATTGCTCTGTGACGTCAGATGAACTTAAGACATTGTCCGTAGTTTTGTATAAGAAAGGGAGTGAACGAATTCATTGGCGCTCTGTTTTACTCCTCCTCGAAGGAGATTTGTTTAACGAATGACTGGGTCTCGTAACTTTTGGCGGACAGTGGAGAGAAGACAGTCTTGGTGCAAGTCGGAAAGAACGATGTGTCGCGGGATGTCATACAATACTTGGATCATGGGACTGGATGGAGAAAAGAACTTCACTCTGGGGTTTCATACACAACACTTGGTCGCGGGGCTTGAGTTACTACATCACTTCGTCATGAGCAGCGCTGGCTTCAATACCTACTGCAGACTGCACTACCAGATCATCGCAAGCGCTGTACATCTGCACAACCAGTCATGTCAAGACTGCTCAGCTCATATAGCAAAGAATATTATGGTGAGCATGAATGCTACACCGGCATGGTAGGGAAATTCGGTTATTAGAATCTCATCGGCATTTTAAGTTGCGAGTTTTCATTCTATCAACGCACGCTGAGATCCATGCCTTTTTTATAACTTCTTCTGGCTGACGGTTAGCCACTGTATTCAATGTGCAGTCGATAGAAATAGTTTCTTGGACAATTTCACGTTGTGGCCATGGGGACGGCCAAAAAAGATTGATTCTTTCTGCCGTTCTGTCGCATTTCGACGGCAACGCATGTTAATCGACTTATTGCTTACAACCAATTGACAAATACACTACTGACCATTACAATTGCTACACCACGAAGATGACGTACTACAGACGCAAAATTTAACCGACAGGAAGAAGATGCTGTAATTTGCAAATGATTAGCTTTTCAGAGCATTCACACAAGGTTGGCGCCGGTGGCGGCGCCTACAACGTGCTGACATGAGGAAAGTTTCCAACCGATTTCTCATACACAAAACAGCAGTTGACCGGCGATGCCTGGTGAAACGTTGTTGTGACGCCTCCTGTAAGGAGGAGAAATGCGTACCATCACGTTTCCCACTTTGATAAAAGTCGGATTGCAGCCTATCCCGATTACGGTTTATCGTATCGCGACATTGCTGCTCGCGTTGGTCGAGATCCAATGACTGTTAGCAGAAAATGGAATTGGTGGGTTCAGGAGGGTGATACGGAACACCGTGCTGGATCCCAACGGCCTCGTATCACTAGCAGTCGAGATAAAAGGCATCTTATCCGCATGGCTGTAACGGATCGTGCAGCCACGTCTCGATCCCTGAGACAACAGATGGGGACGTTTGCAAGACAACCATCTGCACGAACAGTTCGATGACGTTTGCAGCAGCATGGACTATCAGTTCGGAGACCACGGCTGCGGTTACCCTTGACGCTGCATCACAGACTGGAGCGCCTGCGATGGTGTACTCAACGACGAACCTGGGTGCACGAATGGCAAAACGTCATTTTTTCGGATGAATGCAGTTTCTGTTTACAGCATCATGATGGTCGCATCAGTGTTTGGCGACATCGCGGTGAACGCACATTCGAAGCGTGTATTCGTCATCACCATACTGGTGTATCACCCGGAGTGATGGTATGGGGTGCCATTGGTTACACGTCTCGGTCACCTCTTGTTCGCATTGACGGCACTTTGAACAGTGGACGTTACATTTGAGATGTGTTACGACCCGTGGCTCCACCCTTCATTCGATCCCTGCGGAACCCTGCATTTCAGCAGCATAATGCTCGACCGCATGTTTTGGGTCCTGTACGGGCCTTTCTGGATACAGGAAATGTTCGACTGCTACCCTGGCCAGCACATTCTCCAGATCTCTCACCGACTGAAAACATCTGGTCATGGTGGCCGAGCAACTGGCTCGTCGCAATACGCCAGTCACTACTCTTGATGAAGTGTGGTATCGTGTTGAAGCTGCATGGGCAGCTGTACCTGTACACGCCATCCAAGCTCTGTTTGACTCAATGCCCAGGCGTATCAAGGCCGTTGTTACGGCCACAGGTGGTTGTTCTCGGTACTGATTTCTCAGGATCTATGCACCCAAACTGCGTGAAAATGTAATCACATGTCAGTTCTAGTATAATATATTTGTCCAATGAATACCCGTTTATCATCTTCATTTCTTCTTGGTTTAGCAATTTTAGTGGCCAGTTGTGTACATTGCACTTCATTGTCATGAGTTGCGGCGGCAGTGGATAGTCACGTTACCAACTGGCATCAGTTTGCAACATTTACAGTGCTCGAAAGAAATCAGTGTGTTTTTTAAGCGGGCGACTAATACGTGGCAGGTAAACTTGTAGTCGTTCTTGTCTCCGAATACGCCAAATCGTTTTAGCTTGTCCTCCCGGGGAATGATCGTAGGAAGGCGATCGAGTACCAAGGGTATTAATTAATTTGTGCTCGAATTAAATTGGGTGACGGGTCTTATTCAATTTGCTATATTTCCCAGGATCTGTTGGACGTTCTGTATGGGAGAGGCGGGCGGGACAGGGGAGTTGCGTGCGGCCGCGGCCGCTGTGTTCCTTGACATCCAGGTGACAGTTGCTGTGGTCAGGGGCGCACTCTTTCAAAGGCGACCTCCGCCTTCTCTCAGCTTGAGGGGAGGCAACGAGGACTGCATGGAATCTGCCAACGTGACGCCATGGCGCTTGGGTGCAGGGTTATCGGACTTTCTATCGTAGCATTTTTAGAACCTCAGCTCGGTGACAGCTGGTTGTCTGCCAAGCCAGTGCCACACTAGGCTCAGTATTTCGCTATGTTAGTTACTCTTCCCACCCCCGGAGTTTGTACACTTGTGACTGGTGGTAAGATCCGTGACCAGCCACCGTTGGTAGGGACCTTGTTTTATCGGGTATTTGTGCACAGAACGAAATCATTTATGGAACTCTATAGAGGACCGCCAGAGAGAGAAGATTTGGAGTAGAGGCTGGAGACTGGTCGGGTTAATGAGTATTCACTGTCTCGGCAGCGTTTATCCGGACCACTGGTCAGCATAACTCGGCTTTGATATTGTCGAAACATCGTCCAGAGTCACTGCTTATCAGGGTAATCATTGGTCCTAATTACAGCCTGTAGTGCATAGCTGATAGCTGGCTCTACACGAATCGAGCACGGCGACTGGTAAAGTATTTGGCAGTACAGGTAAATTAGGGACTCAGTTACTTTGACATACCCAGCAGCGCGCTTGCCCTTACAGTAACCTCAGCAGATCTAATTTACATGTGGGATTCAATAGATGAGCTCTGTTACTCGATCACTGTAGCACAAGTTAGAGAATTAGCAATCTTTTACGATAATCAGCCCGCTCACAGTAGAGGAAAGAGTACTAAAATCGTTTGATAAGCCCCCCACTTCAATTTTTCCAACTAATTGTACGTGGAAACTTGTTGTACTTGCCATGTGTTTGAATAGCCATGTATTGTCATAATATTTGAAGACTGGACTCATTTGTGCTTTAAATGAATAGATCTCATTGGGATACTAGATCCCACTGTTATTTCAGTAGTTATAGAACCAGAATACCCTGCAGCTAATCACATTTTGGGAGAGATTATTCAATATATTGTAAATTGTCATTAAAGACGGGGCCAAATATATTCTTTTGTATTGCATTCAGACATCCTTGCACAGAATACGGACATTGGCAGGACCTGGGGTTGGAGTGTCTCTTTACAACATTGAGATACAGATTTTACTCAAACCAGGGGACTAGTTTCACCTCGCCACCCTTTCAATCATGGATACTGGGTATTTCGTCCACGACACTAGCGCTGTCCACAGCATTGTGCGGTAACTATTTCCCCTCCAGGTAGGCTGTGAACACCGCATGGTACTACGGTCCGTTGTTAGTACCTTCCCAGATATTTCGGTTGTGACGTCGAATAAACTAGATGCGTTAAGAGCGCCGTTGGAAAGACGTCCAGTAAACCATTGCGGCATTTAGCACTTGAGACTGGTGTGTCAGTATATCTTCTCGCCAGCTGTGCACAGGCTCAAACTTTAGCATTACACAGTATCTAAGGTGCTTCAACTGACCCCTTTGAGATTCTGTTGCTCGTTATCACTGCTGCAACTGGCTACCGCATTCTGCGTATGGAGGACTGATCCCGAAATGCTCTTTTTCGGACGAAATATTGCTTTATTTATCTAGATACGAGATTTCGCAGTAGAATCAACGTTAAAGTTCTGAAAGTGGTGTGCAGTTAGTGCAAAACAAGTTACTTGACCTATCTTTTCCAGGAAATTATACCACCTGGTAGGTTTGTTTGCAGTATACTGGAATCCTTAGAGCACAAAGAACTAGAAAACATATATGCTTATTTCATGCAGGACAATCAAAGAGTGAAAACCTCCAATTCGTCCCTGGCAGAGCTAAGAGGTGGTTTTGGTAACAGAAACTACGCTATTATCAAAAACGTCCCGTAAAATACTCAAGCGATTGTCTACACTACGCTTGTCAGTCGTCTTCAGATGTACTGCTCCGAAAAAGTTCAAAAAAGGGTAGCTTTGTTTCTGTTATCGCTAAATACGGAAGAGAGAGTCACGTATATGATAAGCGAGCTGGGGTGGCAATAAAACAATGCAACTTTCTCTTCCGAATGCGAAAAAATTTGACGCCCTCCTATACACAGAGAAATGACCGTACTAATAAAAAAAATGGTTCAAATGGCTCTGAGCACTATGGGACTTAACTTCTGCGGTCATCAGTCCCCTAGAACTTAGAACTACTTAAACCTAACTAACCTAAGGACATCACACACACCCATGCCCGAGGTAGGATTCGAACCTGCGACCGTAGCGGTCGCGCGGTTCCAGACTGTAGCGCCTAGAACCGCTCTGCCACTCCGGCCGGCCGTAGTAATAAAATGAGACATATTAACGCTCGCGCGGAAAGATTTCGGTGTTCATTTTTTCCAGCCAGTATAATTTACTGACAGTTATGTAGACTGACAATAATGAACGCGGATTCGTACGACGACGTCGTGTCATCTACAGACAACACATTTACTGTCAATTTCATCTTACCCAGGTGCTATTTGAGAGCGGAACTGCAAATGCTTAAGTGTGAACTGCAGAGTAATCATGCAGATATAATAGTGCAAATTTACTTACCTCTCTCCGTCGCTAGTAAGAATTTGGACGCGACATCGGCGTCTTAAATTTTGCCAACATTTCACCACAAGTACGCTAGCTTTCTTCGCTAAGCTTCCATGCTTATACGGCAGTATTTAGGTCATTGTATTACCCATACGTTTATTATGAATTATTAGTTTTCAGCTGAGCAGTATGACCTGATGGATGTTACGATCAATGCTCAGTTTAGTAAGTTGACAATGAACGAACAGTGTTCAAATGAAAATATTTAACTTGCATTGCTAGTATCGGGCACGGCCTATTAGTATTCTCAAATGTATCTATAGCAACAATTTCGTCCTTGTATCGTCAAAAAATCGGGTTTCGTGCGTATTTGTGCGCATCGCGGTCGTTAACGTTCGTTATATCATAGCTCATCAGAAGTTTCGAGTCACCTCGATATGACATCAATGTGTGCTAGTATTGTGCCTGTTCCTGTACCAATCGGAAGGTCACCCCTGACGTTGTTTCTAAACATACACGCACTTACCATGAGCGCTACCTACGAAAGATAATCACGACCAATGATCGGGTCGGCATCATCGCGTTACGCACAGAATGCTTGTCAGCCAGAGAAGTTGATCAATGTGTGTACCGTAGTAAAGTGATGTGGTGCGGACATGGAATCTGTTCCAAATGACAGGTAGTGTTGAGGACTTACGCCGCATAGCCAATCCAGGTTCGACAGGTTGTCGATATCTACGATTTTTGAGTCAAAGGAACCATGAGCCGAGAGCTCCAGAACTGAATTCGTCGTTGGAAGAGGCTACAGGACATCACGTGTAGCATCAAACTATTGTATAATGCTAATCTACATTCGAGCGGTTCTAGGCGCTACAGTCTGGAACAGCGCGACCGCTACGGTCGCAGGTTCGAATCCTGCCTCGGGCATGGATGTGTGTGATGTCTTTAGGTTAGTTAGGTTTAAGTAGTTCTAAAGTTCTAGGGGACTGATGACCTCAGCAGTTATTTCCCATAGTGCTCACAGCCATTTGAACCATTTAATCTACATTCCCCCAGACTACCATGGTGAGCACTGCTTCGCACTCGCCGACACACTCCGCTACAGGTGAACAAGAAATCATGCAGAACGGACGTCCCAGGATTGGCGTCAGCTATCGTTTACGGACGAAACCCGGATCTGTTTGCACTCTGATAATTGCAAACAACGTGTCTGGAGATAACCCTATTACATCTAACGCCTCAAACACTGTGTTCCACATATGCAACAAGGTCATGTTGAAGTGAGGTTATAGAGTGGCGTTATGTGGGGCCACCGTACACCTCTCGTGGTTTTTTAGGGCAATGTCACTGCTTTTCGGTACAGGAACGAGATTCTACAACCAATAGTGGGACCGTATCGCCAAAATTTTGGTAACAATTCCATCTTAGTGGATGACACCTCGCGTGCTTGTCGTGCTGTTCGCTTGAGCACGTCCCTTCAGCATGCCAAGGTCACCAGAATGGAGTGGCCTTTCTGTTCCCCGGACATGAACCCAACACACATGCATGCGATCGATTCAAATGAGCTGTTTTTGGACGTCGAGAACGACCACGTTCTCTGCACGACTCATGCAGAATCGCCATTTAAGAGTGGGACAGCAGTTTGAACCACGGCTGGCTTGACGATCTCGTCGATGGTGTAGCACGACAGATTCAAGTCTGCATTAGAGCAAGGTGCCTGACGCTGCTCAGGAGTGCTGCGAAAAATCCCCCATGGGAAACGATTTTGTCATAACACAAATGTTCTTCCTTTGTTTCTGTTCTTGTTTTGGTGAATTGGACACATTGCGTACTTAAGAGCCAGTTTTTGTTTTGTGAGCCGTGAATTTCGAAATAAAGAGGCAATGCAAAACTTTTATTGATTTGTGTATAAATGGCAGTTGTTTATTGGATTGACACACGTGTTGCAGTAGTTATTCGGAGATAATGTGACCTGCTCAGGTCAGACTAGCGTGGAGAGCTGCATCAAACCAGCTTTCAGACTGAAGAGCACAACAATAGTCGCCAGTGTGTGGGTGGAAGTTTGCCCATAGCAGTAGGTACGTGGAGTGCCCAATAGCTGGCGCTCGCATGGCTGCAACCCACGTCTGGCAGACCTCTGACGCCCCAGAATCGTGGCCGTGGAGGCAGGGGGTCACACCTCAGTTGAGGCGGAGTGGCAGACTTCGCTCCGTGGAGCGTGCACGGCGCTATGGCTTTCCTTTCGACAGTACGGGCGCATTGTTCCCGGCGATCAATATGTATGAAAATCAGCCGGCTGCGTGACCTGCACGAGGCCGAGGGTCGCCGAGGTGAGGTAGGCGCGTGCCTCATCTCTCGTTATGTACCGAGCTCCGCATTGTTCTCAGTGGAATGGGTGCCCAGCCTACCAGTCACCAGGGGAGTACCACAGGTTTTCATTCAGGAGTGAAATGACCGTTGCTCGAACGTTTGTATCACTGGTCGGAGGGAGGACTCGATTATGTATCGATACTGCTGACGTCAATCTGTTGTACAATTGTGAAACATGTTTATCCTCTCGGATTATGATGTTTCTGGATTATGAAAATCACCTCTATGAAAATCATCATCGACTCCGCAAGCAGAAATCTTGCGAAATGCAGTTCGCTCTGTTCGACCACGAAATCCAGGCAATGGCGCCCATATTGATATTGTGCTGCGTGCTTCTGGAGGGCATTCAGTTCACATCCAAAATGTCATTTAGTGTTCAAAATACGGGCCTACCTACTCTCGGACGAGACTTGTGAATGAATTTAGGGCTTTTTGAGAGACAGAAGTTAATACGTTGCTATTGAAGGACGTGAAGGTGATTTCTGAAGAACCCCAAGAGAGTGTTATAGGGGCATTACTGTTTACAATATATACCAATGATCTAGTGAATAGCGCAGTAAGCTCTTAGCGGGAAGAAATCAACAGATGCAAAAGTAATATCGGGAGTACCACAATGATTTTTTTTTTATCGTCCGTCTTGGCGCGGCCCGCCAAGAATTCCTCTCTTGCGCCAATCCCTTCATCTCAGAACAGCATCTGCATCTGCCAGAGTTCTGGAAGTGGCGTGCTGAAGCGTGCACCTATCCAAACGGGTTCAAGTGCTCGATTATTTGCTAGATGTATTCAACTCTCCGTCTTCCCCTGCAGACTTCCCCCTTTGCAGTTATCTCTAGCACCGTGGATGTTATTCCCTGATGCTTTACCACATCTCTTATCATCCTGTCCCTTCTTCTTGTCGTATTTTCCACACGCTCCTTCCTTGGCCGATTCTACAGAGAACCTCATCGTTCCTTATCTTATCAGTCCACCCGATTTTAGTTAGAGTGCTCATACTAACATTCGTGAATATTTCTTTTAGATCTCTTGGCATAGTTCTATAGGAGTTGAAGTTCTGGTTGATCATGTAATTAGCTGCTGGTAGGATGTTACAGACGCGCATAGCCTTCTCTGTGGTTTCGTTCTTCATCTTCGTGCCGGCGCTTGTCGTTACGCCGGAACACGTGTCGACCCATTTTGCCTTCCATAATGACATAATAACCCACGGAATATACGTACATCTATAGCTAAGCTGACTAGGTCGCATGAAAAGTCATACAGCAGATGAAAAATAACTTTACTGATAACTTAGTACGCATGATGCGTTTTGGAATTATTTCCATCTTCAGAAATCCAAGTGCAAAGGTAGCACAAGGACAAGAGAGTTACCATTTGTGTAGGTAACATGACATAAGAGATTCTTGTTACGTACACAACTGATAACGCCCTTGTCAGATTCAAATGGTTCAAATCTACATCTACATCTACATCTACATCCATACTCCGCAAGCCACCTGACGGTGTGTGGCGGAGGGTACCTTGAGTACCTCTATCGGTTCTCCCTTCTATTCCAGTCTCGTATTGTTCGTGGAAAGAAGGACTGTCGGTATGCTTCTGTGTGGGCTCTATTCTCTCATGGTCTCTTCGCGAGATATACGTAGGAGAGAGCAATATACTGCTTGACTCTTCGGTGAAGGTATGTTCTCGAAACTTCAACAAAAGTCCGGACCGAGCTACTGAGCGTCTCTCCTGCAGAGTCTTCCACTGGAGTTTATCTGTCATCTCCGTAACGCTTTCGCGATTACTAAATGATCCTGTAACGAAACGCGCTGCTCTTCGTTGGATCTTCTCTATCTCTTCTATCAACCTTATCTGGTACGGATCCCACACTGCTGAGCAGTATTCAAGCAGTGGGCGAACAAGCGTACTGTAACCTACTTCCATTGTTTTCGGATTGCATTTCCTTAGTATTCTTCCAATGAATCTCAGTCTGGCATCTGCTTTACCGACGATCAACTTTATATGATCATTCCATTTTAAATCACTCCTAATGCGTAGTCCCAGATAATTTATGAAATTAACTGCTTCCAGTTGCTGACCTGCTATTTTGTAGCTAAATGATAAGGGATCACTCTTTCTATGTATTCGCAGCACATTACACTTGTCTACATTGAGATTCAATTGCCATTCCCTGCACCATGCGTCGATTCGCTGCAGATCCTCCTGCATGTCAGTACAATTTTCCATTGTTACAACCTCTCGATACACCACAGCATCATCTGCAAAAAGCCTTAGTGTACTTCCGATGTCATCCACCAGGTCAGTTATGTATATTGTGAATAGCAACGGTCCTACGACACTCCCCTGCGGCACACCTCAAATCACTCTTACTTCGGAAGACTTCTCTCCATTGAGAATGACATGCTGCGTTCTGTTATCTAGGAACTCTTCAATCCAATCACACAATTGGTCTGATAGTCCATATGCTCTTACTTTGTTCATTAAACGACTGTGGGGAAGTGTATCGAACGCCTTGCGGAAGTCAAGAAACACGGCACCTACCTGTGAACCCGTGTCTATGGCCCTCTGAGTCTCGTGGACGAATAGCGCGAGCTGGGTTTCACACGACCGTCTTTTTCGAAACCCATGCTGATTCCTACAGAGTAGATTTCTAGTCCCCAGAGAAGTCATTATACTCGAACATGATACGTGTTCCAAAATTCTACAACTGATCGACGTTAGAGATATAGGTCTATAGTTCTGCACATCTGTTCGACGTCCCTTCTTGAAAATGGCTTGGATCCACAGCTGAGGTCATCAGTCCCCTAGACTTAGAAACTACTTAAACGTTACTAACCTAAGGACATCTCACACATCCATGCCCGAGGCAGGATTCTAACCTGAGACCGTAGAGGCAGCGCGTTTCCTGACTGAAGCGCCTAGAACTGCTCGGCCACGGCGGCCGGTGCCATCTATTCGATGCAGCATAAAACGTCATTAACCTAAACGGCTACCTGTCGCCACTAAATGGACGTCCAGTTGCGGTACTGGCGTGCAAATTCCAGCCGTCGTAGCCCGTGAAAGGCAGTCAACATGAGTGGTTGAACCAGGCGCCTGCTGCAGAGGCCCGTACGCAGCAACGATCGTTGAGGAGACACTGTCGGTAGCCTCTTGGTTCATCTGGGCGGTCAGCTGTTCAACAATTGCACTTCTAGTCGCGCTTACAAATGTCCACAGCCGTCGTTCCCCCCTAACATCAGGGCCCATGATGCACCGCAGTTGCCTCGGCGCCGGTACTCGATAACGCCATTTTCCCATGCAGGGTATACTTTAAGCACGGCGCATGCGAACAGTTCACAAACTTACCCGTTTCGGTATTGCTTCCACCCTGAGCCCGAAATCAAGTGATGATGCCCTTTTGGACTTGAGAGAAACCGGCCCATAACGACAACGACAGCACTGTTTTTCACGTCCTTCCCCCCCTCCCCCCCTGCCCCTGCCTGGACACGCTTTATACACCCTGCACTGTTAGTGTTGCCACCTGCTATCTGTGAGTTCTTACTGTACGTTGATGTCGAACATAGGCGGTGGTCACATTAATGTGACATCGTTCTTGTGCAACGCAACTAGCACTTTATTCGCACGAAGTAATGGCCGCTATCGACAGGGGATCTCAAGTTGATTCCGTATTTCTAGATTTCCGGAAAGCTTTTGACACCGTTCCTCACAAGCGACTTCTAATCAAGCTGCGGGCCTAAGGGGTATCGTCTCAGTTGTGCGACGGGATTCGTGATTTCCTGTCAGGAAGGTCGCAGTTCGTAGTAATAGACGGCAAATCATCGAGTAAAACTGGAGTGATATCAGGTGTTCCCCAAGGAAGCGTCCTGGGACCTCTGCTGTTCCTGATCTTTATAAATGACCTGGGTGACAATCTGAGCAGTTTTCTTAGATTGTTCGCAGGTGATGTAATTTACCGTCTAGTAAGGTCATCCGAAGACCAGTATCAGTTGCAAAGCGATTTAGAAAAGATTGCTGTATGGTGTGGCAGGTGGCAGTTGACGCTAAATAACGAAAAGTGTGAGGTGATCCACATGAGTTCCAAAAGAAATCCGTTGGAATTCGATTACTCGATAAATAGTACAATTCTCAAGGCTGTCAATTCAACTAAGTACCTGGGTGTAAAAATTACGAACAACTTCAGTTGGAAAGACCACATAGATAATATTGTGGGGAAGCCGAGCCAAAGGTTGCGTTTCATTGGCAGGACACTTAGAAGATGCAACGAGTCCACTAAAGAGACAGCTTACACTACACTCGTTCGTCCTCCTTACCAGGTGGGATTGACGGAGGACATCGAAAGGGTGCAAAAAAGGGCAGCTCGTTTTGTATTATCACGTAATAGGGGAGAGAGTGTAGCAGATATGATACGCGAGTTGGGATGGAAATCATTAAAGCAAAGACGTTTTTCGTCGCGGCGAGATCTATTTACGAAATTTCAGTCACCAACTTTCTCTTCCGAATGCGAAAATATTTTGTTGAGCCCAACCTACATAGGTAGGAATGATCGTCAAAATAAAATAAGAGAAATCAGAGCTCTAACAGGAAGGTTTAGGTGTTCGTTTTTCCCGCGCGCTGTTCGGGAGTGGAATGGTAGGGAGATAGTATGGTTGTGGTTCGATGAACCCTCTGCCAAGCACTTAAATGTGAATTGAAGAGTAATCATGTAGATGTAGATGTAGATGTAGTATACTGAAGGAGCGTTGGCACCTACTGCGTCGGCAGCATCGTTTGTGGATGCTTGGCGCACTCCGTCACCTGCGCCAAGGTCCCGCACCCAGCGTACGCGCTGGCCAGCGGAGGGTCTCCAGAGGTTACCTCACCTGCCGCAGCCTCCTGGGCAGCCGCCAGGAAGAGGCTGTTGATATTCCAGGCAGCCAGGTACCCGCCGGGCCCCGTCCGGCGGTGGAATGCGGCCTTGCGACACGTCGCGGCACCTCTTACCTGCCGGACACTCTCGCATCTCTTTTAGCGTTTTTTGGGATGCTGAGGAATGATGTCACCGCGTTTGAAATTAACGAACCGACCACACCTCGCCTGACGTAATCGCGTGGCCCGACGGGTTTTTTCATTGACCCTTCTTCCTAGCAAGGCCGCAAGGGTTTACGAGGTTGCTAGCGTCCCCCCCCCCCCCACCCCTCCTCCCCCCTCCCAACAACAACGTTTCGGCCACCTCAGTTCTTACGAAGGGCGTTTGAAAAGTCCGTGCAAAGTCCGAGAAATGGCACCTCCCTCGCGTATCGAGGTCATGTTTAGTTAGTAGCATCTTTGAAAAGAACGCACATCAAGTTTCAGCCATATTAGTCTATTTCTTTGTGTTTGGCGTTCGTGTGAATCAAGAAAGTCGAGTGATTGTCAAAAATGGACGAAAAAGAATTTCGTGTAGTGATTAAACATTACTTTATGAAAGGCAAAACGCCTCAGGAGACTATAGAGAAGCTTCGTAAACATTACGGTGACTCTGCACCTTTGATTAGAACAGTTTATAAGCCCTTTCAAAATTTTCGGAGTGACCATATGGGCACAAGTGATGCTGAACGTTCTGGACGCCCTGTGGAGGTTACAACTCCAGAAATAATTGATAAAATCCATGATATGGTGATGGATGACGCAAGAGTTAAGGTGCGTGAGATTGCTAGTGCTGTGAGTAACTCGAATGAACGGGTACATAATATTTTGCATAAACATATGGACTTGAGAAAGCAATACGCAAGATGGGTTCCGTGATTGCTCGCGCTTGACCAAAAACGGAATCGTGTGAAGTGTTGCAAGGATGGTCTGCAGCTGTTCAGGAAGAATCCGCAGGACTTTAAGCATTGTTTCGTCACTTTGGATGAAACATGGATACGTTGCTATACTCCTGATATCAAACAATAATGTAAACAATGGGTTATCAAGGGAGAATCTGCACCAAAAGAGGCGGAGACCATTTCTTCGGCCGGAAAGGTTATGGCGACTGTCTCCTGGGATTCGCAAGGGATAATGCTCATCGACTATCTGGAAAAGGGTAAAATTATTACAGTTGCATTGTATTCATCGTAT
Source organism: Schistocerca nitens (assembly GCF_023898315.1). Lineage (NCBI taxonomy): Eukaryota > Metazoa > Arthropoda > Insecta > Orthoptera > Acrididae > Schistocerca > Schistocerca nitens. The sequence continues at coordinate 410,630,242 of NC_064620.1, forward strand.
TTGGACCGTTTGAAAACCGAGCTGCAAGAAAAACGTCGGTGATTGGACGGCAAAAAGTCCTTTTCCATCACGACAATGCACCAGCACACACCTCAGCAGTTGTGAACGCAAAATTAATGGAAATAGGATTCCAACTCGTTTCACATCCCCCCTATTCCCCAGACTTGGCTCCCTCGGACTACTATTTGTTCCCCAATGAAAACATGGCTCGCGGTACAAAGATTTTACTCACACGAGGAGGTGATTGCAGCAACTAACAGCTATTTTGCAGACTTGGATAATTCCTATTATTCGGAAGGGATCAACAAATTAGAACAGCGTTGAACGAAGTGTATAAGTCTAAAAGGAGACTATGTCGAAAAATAAAAAAGGTTTACCCCAAACACGTAAGTAGTTTTTATTTTTGCATGGACTTTTCAAACGCCCCTCGTATATGCTTTCTACAAACTCGTAACCCAACTATTTGGATATGAGTCAGTCCTAATCGATCGAAAATATTCAAGTTTTCAATGGAAGTGCACAAATAACTATAACCAGTCACATTTATTAATGTTGGCACTCTATATTTCAAAGGACTTCGCCTCCATCTTTTGGTGAATTTATTTAAAATTAATTATTGAATATTTTCTGGCTAGCCTGTTGTACTGCCTGATAGCAGAATTTGCTTAGTTTTTATTATCTAGACATGTATATCATATTTTAATACACTCACCTGATACCTTACAAGCCACAAGTCTTAGCCCCTGCCCACTAGTAAGTACATCCCACGTCACAGACCGTCACGACGAAGACCGGCTACCTAACGAAAAAAGTGAAACATACAGGAATATGGATGGCGGTTATCACTGAAACATCCTGTTTTTTGTTAAATCGTCCTTTTTTTAACGCCAATTTAACGGGGCTATCAAAACCGCTCAAAATAACCGCTTTCTGAAATAACCGATTTTCGGTTTTTTATTCCTAACACTTCCTGTAACAAATGAAGAAACCGCGCAAAGACTGAAAAATTTTAACTGCCTAAGTTTCCAGATACGTAGGTCGAAAAGTAGTAAGTGGTTGACTACAGCAAAAAAAGTCGTCAGTATTCTCCTAATGATTCTAATTTTTGAAACTCTGCTCAAAAAGCATGTTGTTGTACGAATAATCAGTGCTAAAGGATAAAAACTGGGGTTGAAGAATTTTATTTTTCCCGTTAATTTGTCCATTTTCAAGGGCTACAAGTAAATAAAGTCATGTTACGTAGAAACATGCAACAGATCAGCTGCCTTCTATTTTTATCGTAAATTATGAATGAACTGTTACGATTTACGTTTTCTGCTTTTACGAGTATTATGTCAGAAGTTGGTTGTAGCTCCACCTGTTTTTAATCTTTTAAAGCAAATGGATCATTGTACTTCACTGATTTCACACTTCACAAAATACTTCCAGGCTAGGGATGCAGCCATTCTGTAATACAACTAATGACCCACGATGACAATGAGAAACTACCATACAGAGAAGGTGAGGCACGTCTTGCACACTGCATGCACACGCGTACCATCTAATAGGACACGCCACATCGTAACTGGTACGTTATTGTCTCAGCAGTGCTGTACCAACTCTTATGCCATGTGTTCCTTGCTCGTTGTACTGTTATTAAAATAGCACTGATCGCTTTTTCCACTTTCTATAATAACGCTATACTTTAGAGCAATACAGATGTTACGAACAAAAATTACTCGTTTCTAAAAAAGATTTATACAAAAACGTAAAATATCGCCTTTGCTGCTCCGGCTAATGTATATTTCTAACAAACAAAAACACTTGCTATAATCGAATCAAAACAAATACTGAAAAAAGCCGTTTATTCAGAACTAAAATGCCGGTATCGGCTTTAATGGGTCGATTTTCCCCTTCCCTTCCCGGAAGGTATATAATTTTATTTGAGTGATTACAAAATCGAGTCAAATTTACAAAGATATCTGAATGGTGCGAAAAGTGGCAGTTGGCAAGTAATAACGAAACGTGTATGGTCATCCACATGAGTGCTAAAAGAAACTCGTTAAACTTCGGTTACACGATAAATCAGTCAACTCTAAAAGCCGTAAATTCAATTAAATACCTAGGCAATACAATTACGAACAACTTAAATTGGAAGGAACACATAGAAAATGTTGTGGGGAAGGCTAACCAAAGACTGCGTTTTATTGGCAGGACACTTAGAAAATGTAGCAGACCTACTAAAGAGACTGCCTACAGCCGGCCGCGGTGGTCTCGCGGTTCTAGACGCTCAGTCCGGTACCGCGCGACTGCTGCGGTCGCAGGTTCGAATCCTGCCTCGGGCATGGATGTGTGTGGTGTCCTTAGGTTAGTTAGGTTTAAGTAGTTCTAAGTTCTAGGGGACTGATGACCACAGATGTTAAGTCCCATAGTGCTCAGAGCCATTTGAACCATTTAGACTGCCTACATTACTCTTGTCCGTCTTCTTTTAGAATACTGCTGCGCGGTGTGGGATCCTTACCAGATAGGACTGACGGAGTACATCGAAAAAGTTCAAAGAAGGGCAGCACCTTTTGTATTATCGTGAAATGTGGGACAGAGTGTCACAGAAATGATACAAGATTTGGGATGGACATCGTTAAAAGAAAGGCGTTTTTCGTTGCTACGGAATCTTCTCACGGAATTCCAATCACCAACTTTCTCCTCCGAATGCGAAAATATTTTGTTGACACCTACCTACATAGGGAGTAACGATCACCACGGTAAAAATAAGCGCAATCAGAGCTATACGAGATTGGAATAATAGGGAAATGTGAAGGTGGTTCGATGAACCCTCTGCCAGGCACTTGAATGTGATTTGCGGAGTATCCATGTAGATGTAGAAGTAGATATAGATCTTGGGAGTATGCTTGCATTTATCAGCATGATGTTGCACCCCTTCTGGCTTGGATGCATGCACGGATTCGTTTGGGAATCTTACAGCCGTAGTACACTCTCCTGAGGCAAGCTCGCCCGCAGCTCTTGTAAATGGACGTTGATATCCTGTGTACTGGCACCGGGACGGAGTTGGGTTTGAGTGGGTCCGACATGTGTTCTGTCGGTGACAGTTCTGGGGATCTTGATGGCCACAGGAGTACCTCATCTTGCAGACAGTTCTTGAAGACATTTGTCATGTGTCGAGGAGCATTTTCCTCCACGATAATGTCGCATGACGGATAACGCACGAGGACGCAGGAAGTCCGCGACGTAACGTGTTTCCTAGCCGCTACCAGCCGTGAATCATGCCCGATAGCTCTCCACACCATGACGCTACGAGCAACCCCGCTGTACCTCTCCAAAACGTTAGAAGAATAGGAACTCTCCCCAGGTTTCCGCCTTACTCACCGCCGATGGTCATTCGGGGCAGTGCAGAACCGTGATTCATCGACGAACGCAGTGTGATACCATTCATCAGCAGTCCACGCTTCCCGGTGACGTGACCATTCGGAATGCAAACGTCTGTGTTGTATTGTTAAAGGCAGCCTACGCATGGGACATTAGTTCCCCAGTACAGCTGCTGGTAGGCTCCATTCAGTGGTTCAGTGTGACACATAATGTTCCAGGAAGTGCATTACTTGTTGTCGGATGTCAGATCCAGACGTGAAGGGATTACAATATGCTTGGTGCACAATATTGTGATCCTCCCTTGTGGTGGTCGGACGTGGTCGACCGAAACTTTGACGATGTCTAAGCCTGCCCTCAGGTGTTCTCATGCACCCAAGCATCAGATCACTGCCACATCTGAAGGCTCCATACATCTACATATTGCAGGATTCAACCAGCTGTCCATGTGGTGAACCATACTGAAGCCCCTTTCAAAGATTGTTAGGTACTTATGACACTGAATCACCAGACTACGCCGCATCACCATGTCGTTGACAGTAACCATACAACAATTGATGTAAATGAGAACAACATCAGACTCAACAATGCAGTCTAATGGCCGTTCCACCTGTCACCGAGAACTGCGGTTCCAATCATGAACACACTCTATGTGATCAAAAGTATCCGGATAACCCCAAAAACATACATTTTCATAATACGTGCATTGTGCTGCCACCTACTGACAGGTACTCCATATCAGCGACCTGAGTACTCATTAGACATCGTGAGAGAGCAGAACGGGGCGCTCCGTGGAACTCACGGACTTCGAACGTGGTGAGGTGATTGGTTGTCACTTGTGTCATCAGTCTTTACGGCAGATTTGCACACTCCTAAGCATTCCTAGGTCCACTGTTTCCGAGGTGATAGTGAAGTGGAAACGTGAATGGACACGTACAGCACTGAAGCGTACAGGCCGACCTCGTCCGTTAACTGACAGAGACTGCAGACAAATGAAGAGGGTCGCAATGTGTAATAGAGCAGACATCTATACAGACCATCACACAGGAACTCCAAAGTGCATCAGGATCCACTGCCAGTATTATGAGAGTTAGGCATGAAGTGAGAAAACTTGGATTTCATGGTCGAGCGGCTGCTCATAAGCCACACATCAGGCCGGTAAATGCCAAACGACGCCTCGCTTGGTGTAAGGAGTATAAGCATTGGACGATTGAACAGTGGTTCTAGGCGCTACAGTCTGGAACCGCGCGACCGCTACGGTCGCAGGGTCGAATCCAGCCTCCGGCATGGATGTTTGTGATGTCCTTAGGTTAGTTAGGTTTAAGTAGTTCAAAATTCTAGGGGACTGATGACCTCAGCAGGTAAGTCCCATAGAGCTCAGAGCCATTTGAACCATTTGATTGAGCAGTGGAAAAACGTTGTGTGGAGTGACGAATCACGGTACACAATGTGGCGATCCGATGGCAGGGTGTGGGTATGGCGAATGCCTGGTGACGTCATCTGTCAGCGTCTGTAGTGCCAACTGTAAAATTCGGAGGCGCTGGTGTTATGGCGTGGTCGTGTTTTTCATGGAGAGGGCTTACACCCCTTGATGTTTTGCGTGGCACTATCACAGAACAGGCCTACTTTGATGTTTTAAGCACCTTCTTGCTTCCCACTGTTGAAGAGGAATTCGAAGATGGCGATTGCATCTTTCAAGACGATCGTCACCCTGTTCATAATGCACGGCCTGTGGCGGAATGGCTACAAGACAATTACATCCCTTTAATGGACTAGCCTGCACAGAGTCCTGACCTGAATCCTATAGACCACCTTCGAGATGTTTTGGAACGCCGACTTCGTGCCTGGCCTCACCGACCGACATCGATACCTCTCGTGAGTATAACACTCCGTGATGAATGGTCTGCCATTCCCAGGAAACCTTCCAGAACCTCACTGAACGTATTCCTGCGAGGGTGGAAGCTGTCATCAAGGCTGAGGGTGGGCCAACACCATATTGAATTCCATCATTACCGATGGAGGGCGCCGCGGACGTTTAAGTCATTTTCAGCCAGGTGTTCGGATACTTTTGATGACATAGTGTATCTGCTGATGATGTACGAGTACAAAATTGACATCCGTCCATCTCCCTCTGGGTATTTCACTTTTCGTGTTAGGTTAGGCAGTGTGTGATTGCACTATTGCCTAACAGTCACATATTCAATATATGGGAGTATGCATATGGAGCAATTGGAAGTTCAAGGGCCACATAATACTTATCGTACGAAGGACAGATGCCCGGCTGAGATTCATTGGAAGAATCCTCAAAAAATGTAACGTAGTAAAAGTGGTTAACAGCATCCTCGTTCGACTTTAGTATTTCTCCTCAGTCTGGAATGCTTACTACGACGGCCTGCTGGAAAGCAATGCCAGCGAATTTTTTACGTGAAATCTCTTAAAGCTTTTCAAGTAAAATAAACGTTATTGACATCTACATCTATTGCCGCTTGAGAGATTCGAATTGTAGCGTGTAACATGGTGGCATCTAGGTGACTATGTCGGTGTGTGAGAAACAGAATGCTGTAATCGAGTTTCGAATTCGAAGAGTTCATCCACATAATTTCATTATGACAATGTCAGACCACACACAAGTGCTTCGACATCTGCAACAATCTGATGCCTCAAAGTTCACTGTCGTCGATTATCCTCCATATAGTCCCGACTTCGCCTCATCCGATTTTAATTTGTTTCCAGAACTGAAATAACGTCTTCGAGGACTTCACATTAATAGTGATGAAGCGGTGCAACCAGAGATGAGTTTGTGGCTCCGTCAACGAAATCAAACATTCTACAATGACGATATCTGCAAAATGGTCTCTCGTTGGAAGAAATGTATTCGTTGCGAGGGTCACTAGCCTACGAAATAAATATGTAGACATGAGGAATAAAGATGGAGAATGTTATTAACGTTTGTTGTATTTAAAAAGCTTTAACAATTTTCACGTAAAATTTCAGAGGCATTACTTTTCAGCACGCGCTCGTATATTGGATTGGTGGATGAAATAGACAAGACCCCAAGAAGAGCAGTGCACGTCGTCGCAGGATCGTTTAGTAAGTGGGAAACTCTCGAGAGGATACTCAAACCGACTCCATTGGCAGACGTTACAAGAGAGGCGATATGAGACACGATGCGGTTTACTGTTAAAATTCCTAGAAGAATCATACAACACATCGCTTTGTCCTACGTATATTTCGAAAGTAGAACATGGAGGCAAGATTACAGAGATTCGAGATCGCACCGAGGCCTACCAGCAATCATTCTTCCTGTGAACAATTCGCGACTGACACAGGACAGGTAGGAGGTCACAGTGGAACACGAAGTACCCTATGCCAGACTCAATACGTTTACTTGCGGAACATATATGTAGATGCAGAAATTTCTTACCTGTATTACATTTATTTCTTGTGAACCTCAGTGTCGATATCTGCTCTTTGTACAACTAATTTTATGTGGTCGTTTCGCCTTAGGTTTCTCCGGACGGACCATTCTGATTTAGTTTCTCCCTTGATTAACTGCCGGCCGCGGTGGTCTCGCGGTTCTAGGCGCGCAGTCCGGAACCGTGCGACTGCTACGGTCGCAGGTTCGAATCCTGCCTCGGGCATGGCTGTGTGTGATGTCCTTAGGTTAGTTAGGTTTAAGTAGTTCTAAGTTCTAGGGGACTGATGACCACAGCAGTTGAGTCCCATAGTGCTCAGAGCCATTTGAACCATTGAACCTTGATTAACTTGCAAAATCCCACTGCTGCCGTAAAATGTGGTGAATAGAAATAGTTTTTAACTTTAGAAGAATAAGTCGATAACTTTGAAATGAAATATGAAAACCATCTACATCTACATGATTACTCTGCAATTTATAACTAAGTACCTGTCAGAGGTTTCAGCGACCCACCTTTAAGCTACTTCTCTACCGTTCCACTCTCGAACAGCGCGCGGGAAAAACAAACACTTAAATCTTTCCGTGGAAGCTCTGATTTATCTTATTTTATTATGAAGATCATTTCTCCGTATTTAAGTGGGCGCAAACAAATATTTTCACACTCTGAGGAAACAGTTGGTGAGAGGGATGATGAGAGGGTCCCGTCGCAGCGAAAAACAACTTTGTTTTAATGACTGCCACCACATTTCGTCTATCATATCCGTGGCACTCTCCCCGCTATTTCGGGATAATAGAAAACGAGCTGCCCTTCTCTGAACTTTTTCGATGTATTTCGTCAATCCTATCTAATGCGGATCCCACACCGCACAGCAATACTCCAGAAGAGGATAGACAAGCGTACTATAAGCATTCTCTTTAGTAAACCTGTTACTCGAGTTTACAGCCTTTAGATTTGTGTGGATTATTGTGTAACTGAAATTTAGCGGATTCTTTTTAGTGCTCGTGTGGATAACTTCACGGTTTTCATTATTTAGGATCAATTGCCAATTTTTCAGCATACAGATATCTTGTCTAAATCATTTTGCAATTCGTTCTGATCATCTGATGACATTACATAACAGTGGCAGCATCACCTGCAAACAATCTAAGAGAACTGCTCAGAATGTCTCCTAAATCGTTTATGTAGATCAGAAATAATAGAGGGCCTAGAATATTTCCTCGGGGAAGATATTACTTCCGTTTTACTCGATTACTTTCCGTCAGATATTACGAACTGGGACCTTTCTGACAGGAAGCCACGAATCCAGTCACACAACTGAGACGATCCTCCATAGGCACACAATTTAATCAGAAGTCGCTTATGAAGAACGCTGTCAAAACCATTCTGAAAATCTAAAAATATGGAATCAACTTGATGTACCCTGTCGATAGCACTCATTACTTCGTGAGAATAAAGACTTGTTTGTGTTTCATAAGAACGATATTTTCTGAATCGTGTTGACTATTTGTCGATAGATCGTTTCCTTCGAAGTTAAAAAAAATGGCTCTGAGCACTATGGGACTTAACTTCTGATGTCATCAGTCCCCTATAACTTAGAACTACTTAAACCTAAGTAACCTAAGAACATCACACACACCCATGCCCGAGGCAGGATTCGAACCTGCGACCGTAGCGGTCGCGCGGTTCCAGACTGTAGCACCTAGAACCGCTCGGCCACCCTGGCCGGCTCCTTAGAAATGATTCACAATTTTCGAGCACAGTATATGTTCCAAAATCCTACCACAAATCGACGTTAGTGGTATGGACCTGTAATTCAGCGGATTGCTCCTATTTACATTCTTGGTTATTCGTGTGACTTGTGCAACTTTCCAGTCTCAGAGTACGGGTCTTTCTACGAGCGAACGGTTCTATATGATTTCTAGGTACGGAGCTACTGTATCAGCATACTCGGAAAGCAACCTGCAACCTGACTGGTCTGCAATCTGGACTCAAAGCCTGGCCTTTCTTAAGTGTTTTAAGCTTCTTCGCTGCACCAAGAAGAGTAAGTTACTCAAGTTGGCAGTTGTTCTTGATTCGAGCTCTGTAATATTTTCTTCGTCGTCTTTTGTGAAGGAATTTCGGAAAACCGTGTTTATTAACTCTGCTTTAGTGACGCTGTCGTCAATAACATCACCATTTGTATGGCACACTGAAAATATAGACCGGTTCTTTTCACTGGTGTACTTTACATACGACTAGAATCGCTTTGGGGTTTCTACCAGATTTCGAGACAGTTTTTCCTTGTGTAAACTATTAAAAGCATCTTGTACTGGATTTCGCGTTAAATTTCGAGCTTCTGTAAAACTTGCCCAATCCTGGGAATTTTGCGTTCTCTTACATTAGATATACTTTTTTCGTTGCTTCTGTAAGAGTGTTTTAACCTGTTTTGTGTACCGCGAGAGATCAGTGCCGTCTCTTATTAATTTATAAGCTACATCTGGTCTGTGCTTACATAGACTGGAAGGAATGGAGACTGTCTCTTAGGAAGATGCCAAGCGTATTTTTATCTGCTTTTATAAATAGATGTATTTAGCATTTATTTTTGGTAGGCTTGGATATTACGGTATTCAGTCTAGCTACAACAACCTTGTGGTCACTGTTCCCTGTAGCTGTCATGATGCTCCTTATTTGGTCAAGATTTTTTTGTTGCTAAGAGGTCAAGTATGTTTTCGCAACCATTTGCACTTCGAGTAGGCTCCTGAACTAGTTGTTCAAAATAATTTTCTGAGAAGTCATTCAGTATGATTTCGAAAGGCATTTTATGCTTACCACTGATACTGCGCCTCTATTTACTCCAATATATCGACGGTAGAATGAAGTCACCACCAACATTAATCGCGAATTTGCACTGGTACTTACAAATAAAGTTCGAAATAAGCGAATTCAGCACCACATCCGATGTTTGTATCAGGGTAAACGAATCATCAACTGACAGTGTCGCCAACTTTGAAATTCTCATTTTCCATGTTACATTGGTTCACTACCAACTTAGACAAACAAATCTTTGTTTGCTATTCCCATTTGTCTTCCAACTCGATGGCACAGAACTGTGTTGGAAGTTTCATCACTCATTTTTTCTTATCACCCCATTTTACGATACAGGTGAGATCTATTTCGTCCCCGTCATCTCTCCCTGGTTCGCGCCTCTAATGACTTATCTACAGGCTGTTCCATTAATTTTGAGGCATTTGGCACTGCTGTGCACGGAACGTAATGGAAATGTGGGCTGTTAGAAAGTCAGGTAAAGAAGTAGCTTCCTGCACGCCAAAGTCGCTCTATATTGGGCGTCGACGACGCGTGGTCAGGGTCACGCATACATCTGGGCGTCACCAAGGTCTTCGGCGATCGATCAGCACGTCGCATCGGAAGCGATGACGCGGTATCTGCTGATCTCGCCTCGAGACTCACGTCACGTGGCCAGCACAGGAGGCAACGTCACATACCCCTGTGTCACCACGCCGCAAATAGCCGTTGTTTCCCCCCTTCCCGAGAGCAAACGTCGTGGCTAAACCTCAAACGGACGTCTGAGGCGATAAGCCCCGCTTTGTCACGGGCCACGGATGTTAGTCAGCGGTGAGGCATATCAACAAACTGGGCGGAAGTTCTACGCAAGAGGGCGTTGCCTCCAAATGTTCTGTAGAACGCACTAACCGCCAAGGAAACTATGTCCGTCATCCTCTGGGCCACATAATTGAGCGATGTGGCGCAACGGTTACGACGCTGGCTCAACTATCATTCTAGACCGTTATTTCCCAGCCTTTCTTAGATCGTTTCTCCTGAGAGCAACCAGATTTTAGCTAATAACACCTCCGCCCCCCTCCCCACCGCCTTCGATCGCTGTTCCCCCACCTGATCATCAACTTCAGCGCCTAACTAAACTTTACAATGAAAATAGAATTTTCCTTGAACACTTCTATGTTTCAAATGATGGAAGATGAATGATATCTAGTTTTTTTGCGGTGGGGGTGGGGTTATTTGTCCAGAAGCTAATCAGTCAACGAGACAAAGCGTACTGCTTACGTCAGGCTTGTTTTGTTTGTTATCCAGTGTTCATAATAAATCATGCTTCATACCCACACAGTTCCTTGTTCGTAGTTTCACTGTTATCATAGTCAAATTCTACTTTCAAAAAATAGTTCAAATGGCTCTGAGCACTATGGGACTTAACATCTGAGGTCATCAGTCCCCTAGAACTTAGAACTACTTAAACCTAACTAACCTAAGGACATCACACACATCCATGCCGAGGCAGGATTCGAACCTGCGACCGTAGCGGTCGCGCGGTTCAAGACTGAAGCGCCTAGAACCACTCGGCCACAGCGGCCGGCTGTTGTGTCGCGCTGTCAGTTAGTTCATGTGTTTCAAACTGAATAATGAAGCAATTTCTGATCTATTACAGGAACTATGTGTAACTTAGAAAATACATTTTCATGAGACATTTGTCGTTTGTTACGTAAATATCTCATTTTCACTACCATCGATGTATGGTACAAAACACAAATTATGTATGTAGTGAGTAGACTATGCGAGGAATCCGTAACCTCCTCCACGCAGTGTCACGCATTAGTGCTAGTAAAAGAGAAAAGTATTTTTCATAGTTTATACTGTATAAGCAATATTGGAGTCTAACAAAATTGTGATAATAGTAGTGATCTTTTAAAAATAATTTAGTTTCATGACTGAAACACAATCGAATCCTTTTCGTTTTCACCCTTCAGAAAATTTTATTTTTTTCTTTCAGGATGTAATTGTCCCCAGGAGGTCTGTAACCGCCGGGTGAGAGGGTGACGGTTTGAATAACCAACTGACCCTCCAGGCTCACGTTTCCAGTTGTTTCCCTAAATTGCCTAAGATTCCGTTGAAATTACACGTCTGATTGCCTTCTCGTTCCTTCCGCTATCCGAATTAATGTTCCTTCTCAATTCATCTCGTCGTCTAAGGGACTTCAAACGTTGACCTTCCTTCCTTCTGTGCCGCATTACCTCCTACAGTGTGCGCTAAATAAAACTGGGCTGGAAAACATTTCATTCGCCTTAAGATATGCAACGTACCTTGCATCATCCGGCCAGGTTGTAGGATGTAACTTGTGTGTCTGTTATAAGTTGGATGAAATATTTTCCAGATCAGTTTTACTTTTGCCAGCTTTGTCCTGTCTTTGGCAGACTCCTTAGTTATTCCTACGGGTTAGTAAAAATCACATGTCATTTCAGCTTCTGATTTACTTACCAAGCTTTGGGATGGTTATTGGCATTTATTTACACGAATACTGAACTTAATGAACACCATGTTTCCCGTTGGCTGTGGAGATTATTTATTTCACAATTCCAGTTTCCCTTAATGTCACTATCAACTGGTACTGCAAAAAATAAAGCACAGATTGTATACCAGGAGTAACAGATACAAGTGCAGCTATTTTTATGTGTGATACCCTAATATCTACACACAGCAGTGTGTTGGTTGTATTTTCTCTGCACCAGTCTTCCCACAAACAAGTCACAAACTAATGCTTCCCGCACTGTCGTGATTGCACCACTAAGTGTACTCCACCTGTCAGTGCAGACTAACCGTTTCGCGTCCACGCGTCCGCACTTCAACACCTGACACGCCGCCGAGGGGAAAATAAGCATCAATAGCTTGTTCTAGCCACATGTACTTGGAGGTACTATCCAACCTAAAAACATACGACTTGTAATAGCTATAATTATTGGTCTGCAAATGACATAAATACTGATGTAATGTTGTCCAGTACACTGTCCTCACTCACCCGTAGAAACATCTGCACTTGTACTCGTTACAGCCTACATTACAAAGGTAAATAGTGTTTATTCCATTTTCACACCTAAGACGTTGATTCATTGTCCATGACTTTTTGCCTACTATTTACCCAGCCTACGTAGCCAGAATTACAAGTTTCCTCAGGATTGAAACGATACTGCATGGAGAAATCCGCTAGAGATATATGAAATATGCGTGCGAGGCAAAAAATTTTTTCCATGTAAATTTAGAAATTTGTGGTAAGTACTATGGGACCAAACTGCTGAGGTCATCGGTCCCTACTTAATCTATCGTAAACTAACTTACACTGAGGACAACACACACACACCCATGCCCAAGGGAGGACTCGAACCTCCGACGGAGGCAGCCGCGCGAAAGGTGGCAAGTCGCCTTAAACCGCACGACTAGCCCGCGCGGCTTGTTCCATACAAGTAAAGTCATATGCCATTGTTGACTGTGAGATTCCGAGAGACAGGTTCGTCGTCTGATTGGAAAAGTTTCAAAAATGGCTCCAAACACTATGGGACTTAACATCTGAGGTGATCAGTCACCTAGACTTAGGACTACTTAAACCTAACTAACCTAAGGACATCACACACATCCATGCCCGAGGCAGGATTCGAACCTTCAACCGTAGCAGCAGCGCGGTTCCGGACTGAAGCGCCTAGAACCACTCGGCCACACGGCCGGCGGAAAAGTTGTGTTTCTGGTCCTGCGATGACACTTTTCTTTTGCGAAGTGTTAAAGTTGCGCCTAAAGCATTTCAGTGAAATGTAGGTGACTGTGATGAGCGTGAGTGGAGATGAAACGTCATATTTCATGTTGTGGCGCGTAGAGGGTGATCAGAAGCAGTCTGAAAAGCTCGTAAGAGAGTTGTAGGGCAGGCTGTGCTGAGAAATAATTGTTAAAAAAAAAAGAAGAAGATCCGTGCGCCGTTTCCGATATAATCAGCACTGGGATTAGCCAGTCAGACAGCTGCGCGCGCATGTTCAAGCGGGCCGCTGTCGCCAGGCGTGGTCTTCGTTTGGTCTCCTAGAATCTAACAAGCGATACAAAAATTGCGACGGTAATAAGGATCGAACCCGAGCCAAAGGCTGGACGGTCTCCTGCGCACTGTGAACAACTGACACAAATCGTATCTGGCCGACCGCTTGAATTTGCGCACGTAACAGCCTGATTGGCTAACTGCAATGCTATTCAGCTCGGAAACAGCACAACATACCGATTTTTTTTCTTAACACTAATTATTCAACACAACCAACCCCGTAACATCCTTACAAGCTTCTGAGACTGTTTGTGAGTACCCGCAATAGCAGACAAAAGCAAAGTTCCGCGTTCTACTCCTGATGGGACAGTCGGACCGACCGACCGCCGTGTCATCTTCTGTCAAAGGAGTCACTCGAAGCAATATAGAGCGGTGTGGGGTCAGCTTACCGCTCTCACAGCCGTTGCCGACTTTCTTGTCCTTGGAGCCGCTTCTTCTCACTGAAGCAGCTCCTCCGTTGGCATCATGAGGCTGAGTGCAATCTGCTCCGGTCCTGCAACCAAGGAAAAATCCTTGGCAGTACCGGGAATCAAACCCGGGTCCTCCGCATACCAGCCAGACAACAACGTGACCACGTTTCTTTTCTCTGTCTGACTATTTCTTCTTTATTTCTCGTCAGCGGTTTTATGCGGCTGTCCCATGGCACTTCTCAGATTCCATCGATGGGAACTTGCAATCTCGCCTTTTCCTGTTAAGTTATTATTCTTTCGTTTGAACTTTACATTTGCTTTAATTGCAGTTCAGACAAAGACGGATCAGCTAGGCGAGCAACGGCTAGATAGTACAACAACAAATTTTATAAGTTTTGTTAAAGGTGTGTCGGATTTGTTGTTACCAATCAATGGCACTGCATCACTAAAATTAAAAACGGCTTATTTCTTTCTGAGCAAGGCAGTAAACGAATGATCTCCGTTTAGAAAATCAAGTAGCACAGGGTTAACGATCTGAAACTTACGTGATTATGTAAACGAACAACTGGTCTCATTTCTCAGATATCGGACTTCGTACGCACTAAGCTAGAATATCTGAAAATGGAAATGCTATAGATCAATCTAGATATAGTGGAGGTCAGTGAAGTGAAATGGAAACAAGACAAGCATTTCTGGTCAGATGAGTATAGAGTAATATCAACAGCGGCAAAAATACTATGGCGGGAGTAGGATTCGTTATGAATTGAAAGGTATGGCACAGAATGAGTTACTGTGAACAGTTCAGTGATAGTGTCGTTCTCATCAGAATCGATAGCAAACCAACACCGACAATTGTAGTTCACGTATACATGCCGGCGAAGAGATCGGAAAGTATATGAGATATTGAAAATCGGTAATTCAGTAGGTAAAGGGTGATGAAAATCAATAGGCGAGGGCGATTGGAATGTGGTTACAGGAGAAGGAGTAGAAAAGGATACTGGACAATATGGTCTTGGTACTAGGAATGAGAGGGTTGAAAGACTAACAGAGTTTTGCAACAAATTTCAGTTACTAATAGCGAACATTCTGCTCAAGAATCACAAGGGGATGAGTTACACTTGGGAAAGGCCAGAAGTTACGGAAAGATTTCAGTTAGATTACATCGTGGCCAGGCAGAGATTCAGATATCAGATACTGGACTGTAAGGCATCCCCAGGAGCAGACATAGACAGATTACAATATATTAGTGATGAAGAGTAGGCTGAAGTTTAAAGACTAGTCAGGAAGAATTAATGCGCAAAGAATTGGGATCAGGAAGTACTAAGGAATGAAAAGGTACGCTTGAATTTCTCCAAAGCTGTAGAGACTGACATAATGAGGAGCTCAGTAAGCAGTTCAGTTGAAGAGGAATGGGCATCTCTAAAAAGGGCAATCACAGAAGTTAGAAAGAAAAACCTGGGTACAAAGAAGGTGACTGCGAAGAAAGCATGGATAACAGAGGAAATACTTCTGCAGATCGATGAAAGAAGGAATTACAAAAATATTCAAGGAAATGAACGAATAGAGAAAACCCGTCACTTAAGAATGAAATAAATAGGACGTGGAGGGAAGCTAAGATGAAATGACTACATGAAAAATGTGAAAAAATCGAAAAACAAATGATTGTCGGAAGGACTGAGGCAGCATATAGGAAAAGCAAAACAATTGTCGCTGGAATTAAACGCAAGGGCGGTACCATTAAGAGTGCAACGGGAATACCACTGTGAAATGCAGAGAAGGGGGCGGATAGGTCCAAAGAAGACATTGAAGGCCTCTATGACGGGAATAAGTTGCCTGATGACGTGACAGAAGAAGAAACAGGAGTCTATATGGAAGAGGCAGGTGATCCAGTATTAAAATCAGAATTTAAAAGAACTCCGAAAGACTTAAAATCAAATAAGACAGAAGGATTAGATAACAATCAATCACAATTTGTGAAATGTTGGGGGAAGTGGCAACAAAATGACTATTCACATTGGTATGTAGAAAGTATGAGACTGGCGATATACCATCCGATTTTCAGAAAAAATATCGGCCACACATTTCCGAAGGTTTCAAGTGCCGACAAGTGCGAGCATTATCCCACAATCAGCTTAACAGCTCACGTATCCATCCTGCTGACAAAAATAATACACAGAAGAATGGAAGAATGATCAGTTTGGCTTTAGGAAAAATAAAAGCACCAGAGAGGCAATTCCGACGTTGCGGTTGATAATGGAAGCAAGACGAAAGAAAAATCAAGTCACATTCATAGAATTTGTCGACCTGGCGAAAACGTCCGACAATGTAAGATTGTGCAAAATGTTCGAAATAGTGAGAAAAATGGGGGTAAACTACGGGGAAAGACGAGTGATGCATAGTATCTACAACAACCTAGAGGTAACTATAAGAGTGGGAAGCCAAGAACAAAGTGCTCGGATTAAAAGGTTTCGGACTGGGATGTAGTCTTTCGCTTCTTTTGTTCAATCTACACATGGAAGGGCAATGACGAAAATAAAAGGAAGATTCGAGACTGAGATTAAATTTCAAGGTGAAAGGATACCAGTGATACGATTCGCTGATGGCATTGCTGTTCTCACTGAAAGTGGAGAAGAATTACAGGATCCGCTGAATGGAATTAACAGTCTAATGAGTAAAAAATATGGGTTGAGAGTAAATCGTAGAAAGAGAAGTAACAGAAATGAGAACAGCGGGGAACGTAATATCAGGACTGGTGCTCAATGAAGTTAAAGAACTCTGCTACCTAGGCAGCAAAATAAGCCTTGACGGACGGAGCAAGGAGGTCATAAAAAGCAAACAAGCACTGTCTAAAACGGTATTTCTGGCTAAGAGGAGTGTATTAGTATCTAACACAGGCCTTAACTTGACGAAGAAACGTTTGGAGCGCAGCATTGTATGGTACTGAAACATGGACTGTCGCAAAAAACAAAAAGAAGAGAATCAAAGCATTTGAGATGTGATGCTACAGGAGAATGTTGAAAATTTGGCAAAGCGATAAGGTAAGGAATGAGGAGGTTCTCAGGAGAATTTTCAAGGAAAGAAATATACGTAAAACACAAGAAGAACGGACACGATGTTAGGACATCAGGTGAGACATTAGGGAATAACTTCTATGGTACAGGAGGAAGCCGTAGAGGGTAAAAATTGTAGAGGAAGACAGAGATTGGAACACTTCCAGCAAATAAATGAGGATGTAGGTTGCAAGAGCTACTCCAAGATGAAAACGTTAGCGCAGGAGAGATATTCGTGGCGGGACGCATCAAACCAGTCAGGGGAGTGATGACTCGAAAAAAAAAAATTAAAGTTCACTAAAATGCATGTAATTTTTGTTAATAAGAAATCGCAAACGCGTTTGCTAGACCACATCGGCGAATTACTATACAAATTAGTAGTCAGTTCTCAATAAATGAAATTATGTTTCAGATCATACAGTATTTCACAACGAAACGGCATTCATTACTATTATTTCAGTATTAACATACGTATAATCAGAACGAATTCAAAATTAATCGTTGTTAAAACAAAAAACAAAGAGAGGCCGCTTATATCAAATAAAAACAGAGATTAATCAGATAATTTCAAAGTTCACATACTAATTTGTGTTTTCATTTATATTCACATCTTTCTAAACAAAAAACCTAGATAATAATTCATACTATCTTCCTTTCTTTTAGCTGCAGGCTCGTATTGTTAGTGGAACCACAGTTTTCCAAATAAGTTTAACGTCACTTTCCAACTCATTTCTTGATCATTTACAGCAAAGAGTAGTCATAAACATCGCTCAGTTTTTATTATTACAGAAGATGGCCAGTCCCCTGACTAAAGAAGCTGAGCTACCGTGCCGGCAAGTGCTCGAAACACCCTCTTTTACTTCGTTACCTACTGCGGTTGTCCCTTCTTGGACTATCGTTAAGTCAAAGAAGAACTTGGAGTTAATGAACTGGAACACCAGGTTCTTCTGGAATGACAAACAGTTCTCACCGATGGGTGTAGCATACCATTGTCCCGACTAGGCCGGCGCTAAACACAGAACGTGTTCGCTGGCCCATTTGTGTGGTAATGAGGGACTGCGGGCTCCGTACACACCTCCAGTTTGCTAGGCGCGGCAGGCTGCGTAGACAGGAGTGGCCATTGAGCGGAACTATACGAGTTCGAGATCTCATGCTGCGGAATAGAGTTTCTTGTCGCTGCCTCCAGAGACGATTCTCAGGGTCGCCGAGGAAAACCGTTAGTAACTCACGGTCGTAGACTTCCGCCATATCTGCTGTCCCCGCAATATCGTCTCACAAGAAAGTTCGATAAAAGCGTTGGACCAGCTGCGAGTGGCCTTTAACTCAAGGGGAGCAGGGAATAACAGAGTGAGCTTTACTGCGAAATAAAGTAAAACAATAACAAACTGTACAAGATCTGAGATGCCCACATTTGGCGATAGGTGAAAAGATGTAACACACCCTGGAACCTTGTCGAAAATGATCGTTGTGATAGCCCAGGTGTTTTGGTGTGGGTAAGCGTAATGTTGCACGGACGTACTGACCTCAAAATTTTTCTACACTGTACATTTCCCAGTCAACTTTATTGTGACACTGTACTCCTTCCCCCTGTACGTCGTCTTTTCATGCGTGAAACAGGCCCTGACTTCAGTTTAGTGGATGCCAATGTGCAGCCCCATCGAAGTGCACAGGTGGAGGAGCTCTTGGAACGAGAGGATAATCGGCCAATTAACTGTCTAAGAATTTTTAATATGTTGCAGCCTTGTCAGCAACTATGAAAAATTAATTAATTAATATGTCAAAAATCAGCCTCAGTTGCGAAATGTTACTGGTCTTTACCCAGGTTTCAGCTAGAGTAATCTAGCCTTCTTCAGAAGCATAAAATAAACTAATACGTGCCAGAATAAGGCATGATCAAACAAAAAAAGCTGAAGTACCGTGGTACCATGTCAAGCTGAGGAACAGCTCCGCCCAACTTCGTGGAAAGCGGTCGGTTAGCCGCGGACGGTACGTTGGAAAGTAGTGTCCGCGGCTAACCGACCGACTGGCAGTAGGTAGCAGCACAATGCACCTAATATGAAAGTCGTATGTTTTTGGGGATGTCCGGATACTTTTGATCACATAGTATATGTACAAGTTTCAAACGTCTGTCATGTATATATGCAGATTTGGAGGTATACGAAGTGGGCTGAGGAGTGAATGGGAATTTGAATTGAGGAGAGAGGCATACTAGGTTGGTCCTTCTAGTTGTGCAGGTTGGCAAAGTGATTAGCGCATCTACCTAGTGAGCAGAAGACCTTGGTTCGGATCTCGGCCTTAGTGCAAATTTTCATTCGTTGCATCAGTCTGCATTTATACACCTTAAATTAATCCCCTGAGAATCCACAATGATGAGTAGTTAGTCCAGCCTTGAGAAGATCTCTAGAACCATAGAGTTCCATCTGATAAAACTGTTCATCTAACTGTCAGAACTTTAAGTTCATAACTTTCCACAATTGCCGGTCGCTGTGGTCGAGCGGTTCTAGGCGCTTCAGTCCGGTGCCGCGGGGCTGCTACGGTCGCAGGTTCGAATCCTGCCTCGGGCATCGATGCGTGTGATGTCCTTAGGTTTGTTATGTTTAAGTAGTTCTAAGTGCTAGGGGACTGATGACCACAGATGTTAAGTCCCATAGTGCTCAGAGCCATTTGAACCATTTTTGAACTTAACTTCTGAGGTCATCAGTCCCCTAGAACTTAGAACTACTTAAACCTAACTAACCTAAGGACATCAAACACATCCATGCCCGAGGCAGGATTCGAACCTGCGACCGTAGCGGTCGCGCGGTTCCAGACTGTAGCGCCTAGAACCGCTCGGCCTAACTTCTATGTGTTTTCAATTAAAGCAAATACAATGTTTAATCATTTACAACCTTGGCCCGGCGAGTACTTCGTTCAGTATACAGTACTAACAAATAAATTAAAAATGCACAGTCATCATTTCAAGGGTTTCATATCGCTGCATTGGCCCCCGCACTCCATGACTGCTGGCGTGTAGTAGCCCCAATGCTGCTGCTCATGTAACCTTGGCAGGGTATTTTTATCTTCTCTATCTCCTCAGGATGCAACGAGGCATTACTGTAAAAACCTTTCTGCAAAATATTTAAAAAAATAAAACAAATGGAGCTTTTTGTTGGTAACTGTCTACTGCATTTGTTGACAATACTGACGATTGTTGGTAATCCTGACTAACGCACAGACCCTACATTATTTGGCTGTAGATCTTCATATGTTTCTGCTATCTTTGACAGTCTGTAATATGTGCCCTTGTAAGTCTGAACTTACTAGTTGTTAACAGCTAAGACTCATCTACTATTGCATTTTTATGATACTAAGGAGCAAGTTTTTACTGGACATGGAGCTATATCCAGTTTGAATTCAGTGTATTTTTGGTTCTTCGAATATAACCATTTCCAGTCAATGATCGATTCAGGTGGACCAGAGGACCAATTCCGCTTCATGTAAACACAGCCCACACCATTGTGGATCCACCGCCAGCTTGCGCAGTTCCTTGTTGACAGCATGGGTCCATGGCTTCGTGGGGTCTGCGACACACTCGAACCCTACGATCAGCTCTTACCAAGTCAAACCGGGACTCATCTGATGAGGCCACGGTTTTCCAGTCATCTAGGGTCCAACCGTCATGGTCACGAGCCCAGGAGAGCCGCTGAAGGCGATGTCGTACTGTTAGCAAAGGCATTTGGGTCGGTCGTCCGCTGCCATAACCCACACTGTCCTAACCGATACGTTCGTTTTACGTCCCACATTGCTGTTGTTATTTCACACAGTGTTCCGTGTCTATTAGCACTGACAACTCTATGCAAACAACGCTGCTCCCGGTCGTTAAGTGAAGGCCATTGGCCACTGCGTTGTCCGTGGTGAGAGTTAATGCCTGAAATTTGGTTTTCTCGGCACATTCTTGAGGCTCTGGATCTCGGAATATTAAATCCCCTAACCATTTCCGAAATGGAATGTCCCATGAGTCCAGCTCCAACTACCATTCCGTGTTCAAGGCCTGTTAATTCCCGATGTGCGGTCGTAATCACGACAAAAATCTTTTCGCGTGAATCACCTGAGTGCAAATGACAGCTCCGCCAATGCACTGACCTTTTATACCTTGTGTACGCGGTACTGCCTCCATGTGTATATGTGCATACGGCTATCCTATGACTTTTGTCACCTCAGTTTATATGTCGCTGTATGGTGAACGGCAGAGTATTTCATTCCTGTGTCATAACAAACGTCCACCAGCCCTGTCCCTCCTCTATACCATTCCTGAAATTACGCTAACGACCCATCGACATCGACGTCATGAGAGGTGGAGCAATAGCGCAATTACACAAATATGAGGTACGAATTAACATTTGGCTTCTCGAAGAAAGTTGTTTGAAAAATTAAGAAAACATAGAAATCCTTAAAGTACCTTGAAAAATGCGGAGCTATGGGGACTAGAAAGAAAACGTCTTGCCAGAAAATGAAACCTCAGTCGATCACATTGTAGTTGTGGAAGAAACCACCATTTTTTCATTAATCTCCAGAGTAAACGATACAGTACAATAGGCGAGTCTGTCTGCAGACCAGATAATTTCCAACCAAAACGGACACACACTTGATGGTTCTGAAGATACTCGCAAAGTAAACATTAGTCTGAAAAGCTCTTGGAAGAAACATGAGCGCTTTTTTACATGAGGAAAAGGGGGCGCTTCTCAGGAGTAACGAAGTTTGGTGGGACGAAGGAGCTGAAAGGGCCAGTCAAAGGGAAGGACACGCTTTCAACGGAAATTTGCCGAACACTGCGGGACAGAAGAAACTTAGATATAGTTCTGCTAGGCGGCTCTTTGTCACTATGCCCGAAGCGATACATTTCAACCTAAATAAAGATGACTGGAAATAGACTTTAACCTTACGCCCTCCAGTACACCATCATAAAAAGTGCACTACATCATCCGGGTTACACATGCGTTTGAGTATATCGCCTGGAAACTTTCGTCAAGTGGTAGAAGAAATTATATTTTAGCATTTGTGACCATACGAAACCGGGCAATTCTGTCCATCACCGAAAGAAGAAATACTTGAAGTAACCTGTCTACGAGGGATAGTGACAAATCTTTAATTATCATAAATTTTTGTTCGTAACTATTTACGGCTGCCAAGTATTTGAAGAATAGTACTTTGACCCATCAGCATTACGTATACGCCTTTAATCTCAACCTGTTTCAGTTTTATCAACCTTCATCACGAAGGACTGTAAAACAAAACAGAAACAAAAAAGAAAAACATATGTAGCATACACAGAAAAGCTTTTTAGGAAAAGGGAACACATGCGTGCAGATAGATCGTCTGGAAAGTAACTGCAAAGCTGTACATCGACAGATCAAAAATAATAAAATTAAAACAGGATAGAGCACCATAATATCGTGCATCAACTCAATAACCTTCAAAACACTATGAACCATAAAAATGAAGTAGTCTATACTAGACGACTCTTAGCTCTTAACAGCTTGTATGTTCAGGCTTACAAAGACATATATTACAGACTAACTGTCAAAAACAATACCGTTAAAGACTTCAAATGATGCAAAGATCTTCAGCCAAAGAGTATAGGATCTATGTTCTACTCAAGGTTGGCAGTAAACGTCAGTATTGTGGCAAATGGTGTCGATATAGTACAGAAGTCTAAGGTGAAATTCTTTCTAATCATAATTTTGTAACTTCAAAAAGATAAGTTTTGTGGCTCAGCATATTGTTAGAGAGGGGTCACGCCACTTTTGTTCCTCTAGCGGTCTCTACAGTACTTTGTCGTGGGTATTTCAATGTTTATCGTAACTGCAGTCAGATATAAAAGTATTTCAAGTGAAAGTGGTCCTGTGGGCCGGCCGTTGTGACCGAGCGGTTCTAGGAGCTTCAGTCCGGATCCGCGCTGCTGCTACGGTCGCAGGTTCGAAGCCTGCCTCGGGCATGGATTTATGTGATGTCCTTAGGTTAGTCAGGTTTAAGTAGTTCTAATTCTTGGGGACTGACGACCTCAGATGTTAAGTCCCATAGTGCTTAGAGTCATTTGAACCATTTGGTCCTGCGGAATGAGGATAGGACAGCAGAGGTGGGAATCCTATATCGCTGTTCTAGGAAACGTCCTACTGGTGGTGGTTTGCCATTACCTTCCTCCGACCTGTTATGAAGTGTCGTTTGTATCTGTGTCCTGTGAATGGCTGTGATTGCTCGTACAGTGTAGCGTTGGTGTGTGTGTTATGGACGAAGAAAAGGGAGAAGCTGCCGGCACATAGACCACACCTTCGAGTAGCACCAAGGGGGCTATCGAGCTTAACGTCCTCTTCCGACGGGCGGATCGCCATCAACAATGTCTGTTGCTCTCACTGCATAGAGGTCTGGAATTTAATCCAATACATTTCATTCATTTGCCGGCCAAATACTGACAGTGAAAATTTTCCACCACAAGGTAACGAGAGAAACTTATACGTCGTTTATCTCCGATATGCTGCGTTTTACCCTGTGCTGCACCCACAATGGTTCCGTTTAGCGCTGTAGGTCTTCGGCGGTGACTGCACGGGTGGATGGGTCGCGGCGAGCGGCAATCGACACACCGCGGCACTCCCAGCCTCATGACGTCACGGCCAAGGTTAGCCGGCGCCAGGCGCCCCACTTGCTTCCACAAACAATGCCGCTCCTAATGACACCCGCCTGCGCCTGCTACTCTGTCTCGGGATACACTTGTCTGTCACTTTGCTGCGCATTCGACGCCAGCAGCTTTCAGGCTCCACTAAGGCGCCTGTTTGGAATTTCATGTTCAAATCTACTAATGCAGAAAACGAAGACGTCCACTTTGATCTGGGGATGCCTTCAACTACTAAGTTGTAGTCTTGTTACCCTCCTTATGGGAACGCTAAATACGGAAGGACAGGAACACATTGTAAAGAATTATTTACTGCTTACAGTATGGAAACACATCGGAGATGATGACTTCATGTCAGCATGGCAATTCACTCTGTCATAAATTAGCATCTGTGAGGCAACGGTTTGTGAACAGTAACGTTCCTTAAACGGACTAGTTTGCCCAGAGTCCCAACCTGAACACCCTTGTACCACTTAGGAGATGAGTTGGTGGACTTCGCCCCAGACCCTAACGTCCAACAACGCAACACCAGAAATCTGCAACGAAACCAAGGCTGAGTCAGCACTGGCATTTGACACTGAACCTAAATAAATGTTACATACTGCTGATAAATGCCGGCCTTGGTGGCCGAGCGGTTCTAGGCGCTCAGTCCGGAACCGCGCGACTGCTACGGTCGCAGGTTCGAATCCTGCCTCGGGCATGGATGTGTGTGATGTCCTTAGGTTAGTCAGGTTTAAGTAGTTCTAAGGGACTGATGACCACAGCTATTAAGTCCCATAATGCTCAGAGCCATTTGAACCATTTTTGCTGATAAATAGGCTTCCTGTTAGACTGAACTACGCTGTTGGTTATAAATCTTCGGAAACAGAAACAACCTTAATACATCTTAATGCAATGGCCACTTAAAAAAAGCTGTAGAACAGTCAAGCTGAAATTCATGGGGAGAATTATAATGAAATGTAATTCATCCACGAAAAAATAACTTACAAAACACGTGCTCCACCAGTTCTTGATTACTGATCTTAAGTGGTGGTGGGGAGGGGGGGGGGAGGGGGGAGTGAGGGTGGTAGAGAAGGTCCAAAACGAAGAGTGGCACACTAGAATGCCTGTCTGTTCAGGAAAGCCGTTGAAATTCATAAATATGGTAATGGCTTTTAGCAGGAAACAAGGAAACCTCAAGATAACTGGTTCTGGAATCCCGTGTCGCAATGAACGATCGTTGAAAGTAACAGTGGAGTAGCTACACACATAATGATCAAGAAAACGCCCCCTCGGACTTAAGTGCTGAGAGTACAGACTCTATAATCTTCAGCCACGGTATTGACTCCAGTTCGCCACCAGCAATGGTGGGTGGATCTATGAGACTGTCAGCCATTCGTGTTGGTGAAACCTTAGGAAAATCATTAAACAAACGTCGAGCGAAAATCCCGAGACGAAAGCCAAATAGGCAGTGCCTCAAATTCTGTTGATGTCTTTCTGTCGAGCAGAATGGATTTAAGCAGACCATCAGCTATGTGGTACATCAGCACTGACAAATGACGCTTCATAGTGATTTTGTTCACAGATGTAGTACAGCAACTAGAGAATATTTCAACATAGATAAAAAGTTAGTAGTCAACTGCACAAGAAAACCTTTATTTGGTTCACTTTACCGATTTCAACAGTTTAAACTGTCGTCTTCAGAAAATAAAACTATTATTTCGTTCACATTACCGGTCCCAATAGTTTAAACTGTCATTCTCAGATGTTAAATAGGCTCAGATCATCGGTAAGCCAACGTCAGAATAAGAATCGAGCGGTATTCCTACATAAGATCGGGAAAAAATACATATGTAAAGCAAGTATGTTGAAACAAATGATGATGATGTTTGGTTTGTGGGCACTCAACTGCGCGGTTATCAGCACCCATACAAATTCCCAACCTTTGCTCAGCCCAATCTCACCAACAGGAATGATGATGAAATGATGACGACAGCACAAACACCCAATCATCTCGAGGCAGGTGACATTCCTGACGCCGCAGGGAATCGAACTCGGGACCCCGAGCTCGGGAAGCGAGAACGCGACCACGAGCTGCGGACTTAAAACAAATGTACAGAGATTGAACAGCAGAAGTAAAACAGATTTTTTAAAACAAATGTAAAATAGTTAAGCTTGAGATTGATTCTGGAACGAAGGTATGTTATTGCTCTCAAACTTAACTATTTCAGATTTGTTTTAACGAACCTGTTTTACTTCTGTTGTCCAGTCTTTGTACATCCGTTTTTACCGTACTTGCTTCACATACGCGTTTTTTGACAATCTTCTGTAGAACACTACTGCTCGATTCTTATTTAGACGTTGGCTTATCAATGGTTTGAGCCTATTTGAATTCTGAAGATCATAGCTTAAACTTTCAAAACCTGTAATGTGAACGAAATAACGGTTTTCCTCTGCAGATGGCGACTGACTTTTTATCTTTGTTGACATTTCACAATCTATAAATCAGGCAAAGACATCTATTTAATGGTTGAGACATTTTGTTCTAAGAACTGGACAGGATACCCATTTTCCTTATTCCGAGATCATTCCTAAAACTACACAGTGTTTCGCTGATGTTTGCTTCTGTTTTCCCCCATTGCCTGCTGTAAAGTATTCTGTGGAGAATTTTCTTTGTGTGACGGACTACTGTTTAGTCCTGCATTTGCATTCCCAATGTTTCAATAGAGGCTGGCAGCAGAAGAAGCAGTGACGAAAATAAAAGAAAGCTTCGGGAGAGGGATTAAAATTCGGGGTGACAGGGTACCGTTTATAAGATTGGATGATAACATTACTACTGCCAGTGAAAGTGAAGAAGAATTACAGGACCTTCTGCATGGAAGGGTTTGATGAGCACAAAGTATGGAGTGGGCATAGGGGAAAGAAAGAAGAAACTAAACAGGAATAAAAGAAATGAAATAAATTATCAACTTCGAGCACGTCCTGTGTGACAATTTTATTAGGTCACTGAAATCAATAGCTCACTTGTTAAAAATTACATTTACTGGCGAGTTTCGACGTAACCCAATACCAGTACAACTGCCAAATGAAACTTAATTGCCATGGAAGTACAAGCGCTGAATTTACATGACTGCCCTTAGTGTCTCGTATATGTTGTGCTTTTACTTTCAGGGGAATTATGTTTCTTCTGGATTATGTTCTGATGAAGGGCTCTATCCGAACCTTGCCATTAGGGAATATTTTTTCACGAGTGATCTGTTGATTTTTACCGACATAATAAAGCAGTGATATATGGCGTGCTCAGTTTATAAATGGAACAGCATATGGGTGGTTTAAGTCATATCTACAGAACAGGAAGCAAAAAGTCTCTTTATATGCTTCAAGTGATTCAAAGGAGTTTGCCACTTCATCTAACTGAGGTGAAATTACATTAGGTGTTCCACAAGGTACGATCATGGGTCCCCTCCTGTTCTTGATATATTTGAATGACCTCCCTTCTTATGTGAAAGAAGATGCTCAACTGGCACTGTTTGCTGATGATACAAGCATAATTATTAATCCAGTAAAAGAAAGTCCGTTGGAAAATGATGCAAATAAGGTCTTTGGAAAAGTTATTCATTGGTTTTCTGCGAATGGGCTTGCTCTGAACTTTGAAAAAACGCAGTACATCCAATTTTCTGCTGCAAAAAGAATAATTCCTTCAATGAACATAACACATCAAAAGAAGTCAGTAGCCAGGGTAGAGCATAGTAAGTTTTTGGGTGTACATATTCATATTTTGGGTGTACATATTCATATTTTGGATCTCCTAAAGCGACTAGGTTCAGCAACTTTTGCGATCAGAATAACTGCCAATTTTGAGGATTTAGAAATTAGTAAGCTAACATACTTTGCATACTTTCATTCTCTGATGTCATACCGAATAATATTCTGGGGCAACTCAACACTTAGGCTAAAGGTATTCACTGCTCAAAAGAAAGTAGTTAGAATAATGTGTAGGGTTCATAGTCGCACATCTTGCAGGGATCTGTTTAAAAGGTTAGCAATTCTTACAACTGCTTCACAGTACTTCAGTCATGAAATTTTTTCTCAACAACATGGACCAGTTTAAAATCAACAGCGACATTCATGATTGCAATACCAGAAAAAGAAAGACCTACACTATCCTCTACTTAACCTATCTTTGGCACAAAAAGGTGTAAAATGTGGTGCTATAAAATTTTTTGATAAATTACCAGATGAAATAAAATGTCTGACAGACAGCAGTAATAGATTCAAAAACAAATTGAAATCATACCTCCTTGACAACTCCTTCTATACCATAGATGAATTCTTGAATATGAGTAAATAAACCTGGAGACATAATATATGCATTTTGTGCCATTTAAGGGAATAGGATAGATAATAGAAACATTTAGGTATAACACTACAATGTATATTTAAAAAAACCTTGTTTCCTGTGCGCATTTCTTGTGCATTTTACATGTTCCACATCATAACGGTTTTCCGTGCTATTGATCAATGGAACACGTAACTAACTAAGTAACTACATGGTCCATGTTGTATCCTGCCCACTCGTCAAATATGAGATGGCTAGGAAACCTGCTTTCCCGAATCGCTAGGCAACAGTTCAAGCAAATCGTATTAATGAAGTTTACTACAAAAGGAAATGATCTCAATACTTAACTTAGTGAACTAGAGATGTGTCGCAAGCAAAGGGTGGCAGTCAAATAACGAATCTCTTCAGTATATGCAATTCGAATACAAGTGAAGGAACACAGTTCCTAAGTCGCTGCTATACAAGTGCCTATTCTTGGTGCCGCTCTGGAAGACGGCGAACTCGTTAGTCTTCTCCAACTGGGCCACGGCCAGGCGGGGAGGCGCTTA
Organism: Schistocerca nitens; assembly: GCF_023898315.1. Taxonomy (NCBI): domain Eukaryota; kingdom Metazoa; phylum Arthropoda; class Insecta; order Orthoptera; family Acrididae; genus Schistocerca; species Schistocerca nitens. Next base: position 410,658,849 of record NC_064620.1, read on the forward strand.
TGTCGTCTTCGTGTCGAGGGCGCTGCCGTCGGGTTGTCGTCCTAGAGAGGGGTCGGTCTGCATGTCATTGGCTGACGTCGCCTCACAGCCCTCTCTGCTCCAACGTTCCCGCCTGGCGTCCCGGCGCTTGACTTTACGCCGGAACAGCCCAGTCAGTTAACGAGACCACTGCCTGAGATCGATGTCTACCGTGCAATAACAAGGCACAGATGGCAAGTGGCAACAGAGGGCATAAAAAGCGTATCCGGGGAGGGTGGAGGATGGACGGAAAACTGTGCAGTCGTTGTCACAGTGAGAAAACAGAGCGATTTATCTGATGTCCAAAATGGCATGATCATTTGCTTTCGGGCCAAGGGTGGAAGCATTTCAGAAACGGCTAAGGTTGTAAACTGTTTGCCTGCTGCCGTGGTTACAGAATATCGTGCATGGCAAATTGGCGCTATTCAGTACCAACGCTAAGGCACACCACGGGTCATAGGTGACAGCGGTCGGTGAACCACCGCTGCAGATATGTGTACGTGCGAATAGGCGTGCAACTGTTGAACAACTGACCGCTCAGGTGAACCAAGGGGCTACCGACAAGTGTCTCCTGAACGACAGTTTGGCGAACTTCAGAGTATATCGGTCTTCACAGTAGGCGCCTACTTCATGCACCCATGCCGACTACTGTTCATCGGTGACGAAGGTTGGAATTTGCACGCCAGCACCGAAACTGGACATCCAATGAATGGTGAAAGGTGCCCTTTACAAATTAATCACACTCCATCGGACATATGACAAACATCCCGCAACAATCGTCGGAAGGGTCCAGACCAAAGGAGGGAGATTTGTGGCGGAGAATGCTTTCGTGGCATTCTGTCGGAGGTCTCATCATTCTTAAAGACACAGTGGATCAGTAAAAGTATGAACCAGTCGTTCGGGACCACGTCCGCTTCTACATGCAGCTTCTTTTTCCTCGGTACGATGGCATCTACCAGCAGGACAACGCAACGCGTCACAAAGCTCGCGGTGAACAGAACCTGTGGCTGTACGTGCCATTGATCCGCAACTGAGAAATCCACAGCATCTGGCCACGGCTCTGGGGTCGGCATGCTACCACATCCCCGTCCTTCTACATCTACATCTACATGGATACTCTGCAAATCACATTCAAGTGCCTGGCAGAGGGTTCATCGAACCACCTTCACAATTCTCTATTATTCCAATCCCTTATAGCACGCGGAAAGAATGAACACCAATATCTTTCCGTACGAGCTCTGATTTCCCTTATTTTATCGTGGTAATCGTCCTTCCCTGTTTAAGTAGTTGTCAACAAAATATTTTCGCATTCGGAGAAGAAAGTTGGTGATTGGAATTTCGTGAGAAGATTCCGTCGCAACGAAATAGGCCTTTCCTTTAACGACTTTCAGCCCAAATCCAGTATCATTTCTGTGACACTCTCTCCCATATTTCGCGATAATACAAAACGTGCTGCATTTCTTTAAACTTTTTCGATGTACTCCGTCAGTACTATCTGGTAAGGATCCCACACCACGCAGCAGTATGCTAAAAGAGGACGGACAAGCGTAGTGTAGGCAGTCTCCTTAGTAGGTCTGTTACATTTTCTAAGTGTCCTGCCAATAAAACGCAGTCTTTGGTTAGCCCTCCCCACAACATTTTCTATGTGTTCCTTCCAATTTAAGTTGTTCGTAATTGTAATACCTAGGTATTTAGTTGAATTTACGGCTTTTAGATTAGACTGAATGACTGTGTAACCGAAGTTTAACGAGTTCCTTTTAGCACTCATGTGGATGACCTCACACTTTTCGTTATTCAGGGTCAACTGCCACTTTTCGCACTATTCAGATATTTTTTCTAAATCGTTTTGCAGTTTGTTTTGATCTTCTGATGAATTTATTAGTCGATAAACGACAGCGTCATCTGCAAACAACCGAAGACGGCTGCTCAGATTGTCTCCCAATATACTCGTAGATAAGGAACAGCAAAGAGCCTGTAACACTACTTTGGGGAACGCCAGAAATCACTTCTGTTTTACTCGATGACTTCCCGTCAGTTACTACGAACTGTGACCTCTCTGACAGGAAATCACAAATCCAGTCACATAACTGACACGACATTCCATAATCACGCAACTGCAGTACTAGCCGCTTGTGTGGTGTTACTTTCCAGAACCACACTGACTCTCTTCCTGCACGTCTCGCAGGATTCTGCACTGCAAAAAGTGGTTACTCAAGCTTTCGACAGATGTTCACATTAATGTGATTGGACTGTATAGTATCACAGGTCTTAATTTAAAGTATGAATCTTTGAGGATATACGTTTTGGAGCATTGTATGGGAGTGAATCATGTACTGTAAGACACTCGAAGAAGGTAATCGAAGAATTTGAAATTTAATACTTCAGAAGGATGCTGAACATTAGGTGGACTGATAAGAAATGATGAGATCACGTAATCAGGGGGGCAAGGAATATGTGGAAAACTCTGTTTAGACGATGCGACAGAATGATCGGATATGTGCTAAGACATCAGGGTATAACTTCCGGGGTGCTCGAGAATGCTGTAGAGGGAAAGAATTCTAAGGGAAGATGGAGACTGGGCTATATACACTGACGGAAAAACAATTCCGTGACACCAAAAAATTATTAATGTAGAGTAATGAAATTTCGGGAATACGTTTGTATAGTAAAATATTTAAGTATTACAAGTTATTTAGGAGTAAAGGAGAGGACTCACCGGACGGCAGAAGCGCTGCGTCATCGGTAGGTACCCAAAAAATAGACAGAGTTTTGCAAACTTTCGGAATGAACTTCCTTTTTCAAGTTTGTAGGAAATCATCCGCACAAACACATACACACACTCATTCAAATGCACACGCTTCTCTGTCTCTAAATTGTGCTCAGTCGACTTTTGTTTGTGTACCTATCGACGACGTAGCATTTCTGCCTTTCGGTGAGTCGTCTCCTTTATTCCTACATAATTCGTAATTCCCACTCAGAACTTTCCGTACATTAACATATTTAAGTGACTAACATTACAAGATCATAGGTTAATGTAAGCACCAGATACGTCTTTGCGAATGTGAGATGCTGGAACATTAGTTACCAGGGTAACGGCCAGAATGTTGAGTGCAAGCATGCAAACATGCATACATTGTGTCTTAACAGTTGCCGTACGTCAGTTTGTGGGATGGAGTTCCATGCCTCTTGCACTTGGTCGGTCAGTATAGGGACGGTTAATGCTGGTTATGGATGACGCTGGAGTTGGCGTTCGATACTTGCCTGTTTGGAGACAAATCTGGTGATCGAGCGGGCTACGGCAACACGCCAACACCCTGTATGGGATGTTGAGTTGCAACAGCGGTATTTGGGGGAGCATTGTTCTGTTGGAAAACACCCCCTGGAACACTGTTCATGAATGGCAGCACGACAGCTCGAATCACCAGACTGACGTACAGTTTTGTTTGTAGTCATGGTGCGTGGGAGCAGGACCACTCTCATGGTTATCCCACGCACCACGAGAGTGTTCTTGGTGTCTCACGAAATCGCAACCCCGACCATAACTCCAAGTGTAGGTCTACTCGTCTAGTACGCAGACTGATCAGTTGCAGACCTTCAACTGGTCTCCTTCTAACCACAACACCGCCATAACTGGCACTGAGGTAGAACCAGCTTTCATCAGGAAACACAACAGACCTCTACCCTGCTCTCCAATGATCTCTCGCCTGACACCACTGGAACAGCAAATGCACGCTGTCTCGCTCGGAGCTGTCCTTGAAGTACCCGATTTGTAACAGTTCGTTGTGTCATTGTATTGCCAACTGCTGCTCAAATTTGCTGCCGTGGATGCTGTACGATGTGTCAGAACCATACAACGAATACGATGGTCTTGCCTCTCGGTAGTGACCACTGCTGCCAGCAATCATGTTCAGTGGCTGCATTCCTACCAAACCTTTGTGCAATATCGCAGAAGGAACATCCAGCTTCTCGTAGCCCTATTACACGACTTCGTTCAAATTCAGTGAGATGCCGATAATGGCGTCTTTATCGCCTTAAAGGCGTTCTTGACTAATAGCAATTCACCACGTCCAGTCTCAAAGGAAACTAACGCTTACGTCTGTTACAGCGTGTATTTAAAGCAAACCTAATTTGTGTCCTCATAGTGGCACTAGTAGCTCTACTTTTATGCAACTGGCGCGAAATCTGAATAGACATCGTTTTCATGTGTAGAAACACACCTACCAACTTTCGTTTCTGTCGCACTACTCCTTCTTTGTGTATAGATTTCTTTCCGTCAGTGTACTCTAAATAATTGCCGACATTGGGTTGATGTGTTATTCTGAGGTGAAGAGGTTGGCACAGGAGCGGAATTCGTGGCAGGGCCCATCATACGGCCGGCCGGGGTGGCCGAGCGGTTCTAGGCGCTACAGTCTTGAACCGCGCGACCGCTACGGTCGCAGGTTCGAATCCTGCCTCGGGCATGGATGTGTGTGATGTCCTTAGGTTAGTTAGGTTTAAGTAGTTCTAAGTTCTAGGAGACTAATGCCCTCAGAAGTTAAGTCCCATAGTGCTCAGAGCCATTTGAACCATTTGAACCCATCATACGTCAGAAGAGTGATGGTCCCTCCACACTCCCTGCACACGCTCCCCTCCCCCCCCCCCCCCCTCCTCCAACCAGAAAAGGCCAAAGATTTGCAGTTTGCTACAGATTTCCATGTGGAATCCCGTCTGCACACTCTTTTTCCGGCATGTCCATGGAAGCAGGCACCATATTAACGCCTCGCCGTTCAACTATTCAGGTACGCCTTTGGGGCCCGCCTGTTGGAACAGTTTGTCGGCGGGTTCCGCATCCGCCTCAGAGAGAACACTGGTCCTTATCTCCTCGCGACGTTTGTTTCTGATTGTCAGAGACGAGACCCCATCTGCCGGCACAAGATAAGGCAGAGAAACACCGCCTTTGAGTATGCCGACGCCCTCTCGGTTGTAAAGTCACACCTGTGCAGTCACGAATCCCCTTTGAACGACGGCATGAGGAAGAAACTCGCCAGCTAACCACAAGTATACGCTCTTCCGTTTAGCAGTCGGATACTCGCAGGATATTGCTGATGTGAAGCTTCTTGCCTTTTTCGTTTTGACATCTAAGAACTACACTAATGAGGATCACCTTCTTTCCTCCTCGTATTTATACTTGTCCAATATTGTTTGATCATCGTAATTTGTTACATTTTTCGTTCCACTCCATGATCGTCTTGGGCCTAATTCTGGGCTATAAACGTACGACAGCCTCAGTATGTTACCTGAAAGGTGCCCTTTTGTAAATCTCTGTTTCCTGTATTCTCACGTTTTCCAGATCACTTTGAGTTTCATTTATATAGCCTATTTTCCAAAGAAAGCATGTGCTGACAGGTGTAAAAATAACTGAACTATCAGTTTAATAATTCGTTCTTTAGGGAAGAACTGAAAAACTGGTAGAAGCCGTACTCGGGGAGATCAATCTAGATTCCGGAGAAATGTTGGAACACTCGAGACAATACTGACTCTACGACTTCTGGTATAAGATAGGTTAAGGAAAGGCACTCCTTCGTTATAGCATTTGTAGACTTAGAGAAATCTTTTAATAATGATGATTGGAATACTATCTTTTAAATTATGAGGGTAGCAGGGGTACAACTTGTACAGGAACCAGATGGCAGGGGTTTCAAAGCGAAGCAGTGGTTGAGAAGGGAGTGAGAGAGGATTGTAGCCAGTCCCCGATGTTACTCCGTCTGCTCATTGAACAAGCTGTAAGGGAAATAAAAGAAAAATTTAGAGTAGGAATTAAAATCCAGGTAGGAGAAGTAAAAACTTTGAGGTCTGCCGATGACATTGTATTGTAACTCTGTAAGAGGCAAGTAAGGAGTTGGAAGAGCAGTTGAAAGGAATGGACTGTGTCTTGAAAGGAGGATGTAAGAGGAAAATCAACAAAAGCAGAACGAAGATAATGGAATGCAGTCTAATAAAATCAGGTGTTTTTGAGGGAATTAGATTAGGAAATGAGACATTTAAAGTAGATGAGTTTTGCTAGTTGGGCAGCAAAATAACTGATGATGGTCGAAGTAGAAATGATATAAAATGTAGACCGGCAATGGCAATAAAAGCGTTTCTGAAGAAGAGAGACTGATCAACATCGATTATAGATTTGTCAGGAAATCTTTTCTGAAACTATTTGTATATTGCATTTAGACTTGTATGGAAGTCATACACGGAAGATAAACAGTTTAGACAAGAAAGGAATATAAGCTTTTGCAATATGGTGCTATAGAGGATGCTGAAGATTAGATGGGTAGATCATGTAAATAATGAGGAGGTACTGAACAGAATTGGAGAGAAAAGAAATTTGTGGCACAACGTGACTAGAAGAAGGCATCGATTGGTAGGACACATTCTGAGATATCAAGGAATCACCAGTTTAGGTATTGGAGGAACGTTTTGGGTGAATTGTAGAAGGAGAGCAAGAGATGAATACAGTAAGTAGATTCAAAAGGATGTAGGTTGCAGTAGTTACTCAGACATGAAGAGGCTTGCACAAGATACAGTAGCATGGACAGCTGCATCAAACCAGTCCTCGGACTGAAGACCACAACAACTACAACGTAATTTGGTTTCATTGTTCATAAGAAACTTCAGTATTTGATGTCAACCTCCCCTGGTACACCAAAGAATATAATTTTTGTTTATCTGATGGTCCCGAGGTCCTATCTGGCTTAGTTCTTAGTTCGCTCGTCTTCTATACTAACTGCCTCCTGTACTTCGAGGTCCCAATATTCTTCATTCCAGAAGTTCTAGTAATACTGTAACAACAAGGTTCCGATTTTCTGTTGAGTACGTGGCTTCACGGCGAATCACTGCTAGGAAACATCTTAATTTTGAATTTATCGAAAGACTGTTATTATTGTAAATGTTCGTAGACACTTTGTAAGCTAAATTATTCTTTTTTATTCGTACTCCCATAGTTTCTTGTTACGGCAAGCCAGTTTGTGTCCATTCACCTAGGTATTTCTCCTACAACTACATCATACACCACATGCCTCCTAACGGTGCGTGGTGGAGGGTACTTCTGGAACCACTAACTACTCCCCATTTCCCTGTACCACTCGTGAATGGTGCGTGAGATGAATGATTGTCGTTAAGCCACTGTATTAGCACTAATTCCTCAAATTTTCTCGCCATGGTCATTTCGCGGGATTTATGTAGGAGGAAGTAATGTTGTCCGACTCTTCGTAGAAAGTTCTCTCCAAAAATTTGAATAGTAAACCTCTCCATGGCGCACAATCCCTCTCTTGTAAAGTCTGTCACTGGAGTTTTTTGAGCATCTCTATAACTCTTTCAGGCCGACTAAACGATCCCATGACGAAACATACCGCTCTTCGTTGGATCTTCTCTATCTCTTCTATCAATCCACCCGGTAAGGATCCCAGATAGATGAACGAAACTTATGAATCGGTCGAACAAACGCCATGTAAGCCACTTCCTTCGTGAATGAGTTATATTTCCTTAAGATTCTTCCTATAAATCTCAGTCTGGCATCTACTTTTCCCACTATTATTTTAAAGTGCTCATTCCACTTAAAGTCTCTCTGGTTAGTAACTTCCACACATTTTACGGTAGACACTATTTCTAGCTATTTGTTATCAATAGTGTAGTTGTGCAGTAGCGGATTTCTTTTTTTTTTCCATGCGCAATATGTTACATTTATTTACGCTTAGGGTCAACCGCCAGAGTCTGCATCATTCATTATACCAAAAGGAAAATACATAAGGGGGGCGCCGGCCGCTGGTGGCCGAGCGGTTCTGGCGCTACAGTCTGGAACCGCGCGACCGCTACGGTCGCAGGTTCGAATCCTGCCTCGGGCATGGATGTGTGTGTTGTTCTTAGGTTAGTTAGGTTTAAGTAGTTCTAAGTTCTAGGGGACTTATGACCACAGCAGTTGAGTCCCATAGTGCTCAGAGCCATTTGAGCCATAAGGGGAGCAGACAGGAATGGTGAATAACAATCGCGTCGATACGGGCAGCAAATAGAGAAATCTGCTGACAAAAGTCACTGTGACATAGGGCACATTGTTATCCTGACAAACATGAATCGAAAGTCGTGTACGGAGGGGAATAGATAGATCTGTAACTGACGTTAGTCGTACTGCAGAGTGCTATTGAACGTTCGGTATATTTGTAGTCATGATCTGGTTTACACTGTCGGAAGGTCTGTGAAATTGTTCGTGGATGATGTCATAGTACATAACGATTAAACTGAACGGCCACAGGGGCTCCAGTTCGGAACCGCGCTGCTGCTACTGTTGTAGGTTCGAATCCTGCTTCGGGCATGGATGTGTGTGATGTCCTTAGGTTACTTAGGTTTAAGTAGTTCTAAGTCTACGGGACTGATGACCTCAAATGTTAAGTCCCATAGTGCTTAGAGGCATTTGAACCGTTTGAACGGCCACATAAAACTTGTCGTAGGAAAAGACGACAGACTGAGATTCGTTCGAAGAATCCTAAGGAGAACTAATTCGTCTATGAAAGAGGCAGAGTGAGACAAACACCGTTCAAACGGTTCAAATGGCTCTGAGCACTATGGGACTTAACATCTGAGGTCATCAGTACCCTAGAACTTCGAACTACTTAAACCTAACTAGCCTAAGGACATCACACACATCCATGCCCGAGGCAGGATTCGGACCTGCGACTGTAGCGGTCGCGCAGCTCCAAACTGAAGCGCCTAGAAGCGCCACACCGGTCGGCAAACACCGTTCAACCGATTCTTAAGTACTTGTTGTCGATCTGGGATTCTTACTAGTCGGGATTCCTCGCGAGTTTGCAAAGTTAGCACAAGAGGGCGACGGAGATGTTTATCAAACTACAGTGGAATTTGCTACAAGAGAGCCGTTATGCATCACGAAGATGTTTACCGTTATGTTCCGAGAATGAAGTTCTAAGATGTGATGAGTAACACATTACCTATTTCTGCATATATATCGCGACATATCAGTAAAATCTGGAAAGTTGATCACGTACGGATTTACTGAAAGCCATTATTTTCTTATTCCGTTTGAGAACTGAATACGGAAAGAGGGAAACGACATTATTACGCAAAATATTTTAATTGTCTGTACTGCGAGTTTCCCACATGTTTCGTTTTAGGCGCGGCTTGCGGAACCACAGCTGGTCGTAAGTCACGCTTTCATTTGTCAATTACGGACGGTATGATGGACTTTTATAGTTCATTTTCAGTTAAGTTGTGTTTGTAACGCATTCACTACGGAAAAGCGTCTTGAGAAGTACCTGTTGGTCAGCCACCCTCAGAAAGTGTGGGAAGATTAACACAGGACACAAATTTATTTAGAAATTTTATGAAACACGCTGAATTCGAGTCAACAATTCATGACTTTTAGAGATGAGCGCCACGTCGATTTTGAGGTCATCAGAAACAGAGCGCAAGCTGGCTTCAACAAGGGTCGAGGAAGGACCTCGCCAGTGGCCGTGGTTGAGGAACCATCACGGCACTTGCATCTTACGACCTAGAGAAAACACAGATTCTTCTATCAAGGTAGTACTCCACCTCCAGTGATTTCAGTGTGGACGGAATGTTTAATTCGTCCTCTTCTCCTTGACTTGTAGATTGGGGACAGAGTGCGTTCCTTAAGCAATACGCTGATTGGTGCCTCATTTACTTAATAATTCATAGATTGATCACTAAATACTGATACCTTAAGATTTTATAAAAAGAATAAGAGACGCTTGGTACCTGCTGATCATTCTTGAAGAGTAGTGAGTGTCTTGCGTTAAATGTAGAGAACATTTTATCTGTTATCACGTACATGCATTGCTGTACCCCAAACAGCGTGCCTCCGACGACGGAATACTTGCTTGTGGACACTGCTACAACTGCCTTAGAACGGCGCGACAGGACAGACATGCGAGACAAGTCTTCAGTGGTCGTCCTTGAGAATGAAATCATTGATTAACTTGGAAAATACGCCACGGAGACGGGAACGTGGAATGTCGTGTTGCTGTAAACAGATACAGCTGACAGGAGAATGTGTCGCAGTGTTGTAAGAAAAGCAGGGCACAGTCGTTCTTAACTGGGTCATTACATGCTAAAAATGTAGATAGTAAGACGAATATATTTAATAGCGTCTTACGACAAATTGTGTTTTTAAAGCACTTAGATCTGGATACTAATTATATAATCGATGTTCCGTCTACCAGGCGTCTCTTCAATTGAATGCCGGCCGAAGTGGCCGTGCGGTTCTAGGCGCTGCAGTCTGGAACCGCGAGACCGCTACGGTCGCAGGTTCGAATCCTGCCTCGGGCATGGATGTGTGTGATGTCCTTAGGTTCGTTAGGTTTAAGTATTTCTAAGTTCTAGGGGACTAATGACCTGAGAAGTTGAGTCCCATAGTGCTCAGAGCCATTTGAACCATTTTTTTTCAATTGAATGGGTAATTTCCACCTATGGTGATGAAACAGCGATAACCCAGTTCTACCGAAATAAAATCTCATGTATATCGTAATTTCTGTCGTTGTAATGTTCCTTACACGCAGTTTACCTGCGAAGGTAAGGCAGATTTTGCCCTAGAGTTTAGAGGACGTTACCAGAGCTTCGTTACTGTCTGATACGTTGGGAGAAGTTCTGCGCACAGGTGTCAAGTACTATGATTGTCCAGAAGGTAAAGAAACAAGTGCGATCGGTAAAAGTGTTGTTGCGGTTTTTGTGGTCTTCAGTCCGAAGACTGGTTTGATGCAGCTCTCCATGCTACTCTATCCTGAGCAAGCCTCTTCATCTCCGAATAACTGTTGCAACCTACGTCCTTCTGAAATGCTTTCTTTATTCATGTCTTAGTCTCTCTCTACGATTTTTACCTTCATGCTTCCCTCCAATACTAAACTGGTGATCCCTTGATGTCTCAGAATGTGTTCTATCAGTCTATCTCATCTTCTACTCAGGTTGTGCCTCAAATTTGCTTTCTCCCCAATTCTGTTCAGTACCACCTCATCAGTTATGTATCTATCTTTCTGACCTTCAGCATTCTCCTGTAGCACCACATTTCAAAAGATGCTATTTTCTTCTTGTCTAAACTATTTATCGTCCATATTTCACTCGCAAGTATAGATTTAAGTGTCAGGAAGTCGTTTCTGAAAGTATTTGTATGGAGTGTAGCCATGTATGGAAGTGAGACGTGGACGATAAATAGTTTGGACAAGAAGAGAATAGAAGCTTTTGAAATGTGGTGCAACAGAAGAATGCTGAAGATTAAATGGGTAGATCACATAACTAATGAGGAGGTATTGTATAGGATTGGAGAGAAGAGGAGTTTGTCGCACAACTTGACAAGAAGAAAGGATCGGTTGGTAGGACATGTTCTGAGGCATCAAGGGATCACCAACTTAGTATTGGAGGGCAGCGTGGAGGGTAAAAATCGTAGAGGGAGACCAAGAGATGAATACACTAAACAGAATCAGAAGGATGTAGGCTGCAGTACGTATTGGGAGATGAAGAAGCTTGCACAGGATAGAGTAGCATGGAGAGCTGCATCAAACCAGTCTCAGGACTGAAGACCACAACAACAACAACATGGCTACACTCCATACAAATATTTCAGAAGAGACATCCTAACACTTACATCTAAATTCGATGTTAACAAATTTCTTTTCCTCAGAAACGTTGTTATTGCCATTGCAAGGCTATAATTTGTATCCTCTCTACTTCTACCATCATCAGTTATTTTGCTGCCGAAATTAGAAAACCCTTCTACTACTTTAAGTGTTTCGTTTCCTATTCCAATTCCCTCAGCATCGCCTGATTTGATTCGACTACACCCCATTATCTTTGTTTTGCTTTTATTGACATTCATCTTGTAACGACCTTTTAAGACCCTGTCCATTCCATTCAGCTGCTCTTACAAGTCGTTTGCTGCCTCCGACTCAATTACAATGTCTTCGGCAAACCTTAAAATTTTTATTATTATTCACTGTCATCGGTTGTCCTCCATACTGTCCCGACTTGGTCCCGTCCGATTTTCATCTGTTTCCGAAGCTTAAAGAACGTCTTCGAGGACATTTCTTTGATAGTGATGAAGCAGAACTGAAATTGCGGCACCGTCAACCAAGCAAACATGCTACAGTGACGGAATCAACAAAGTGGTCTCTCGTTGGCAGAAATGTGTTCGTTGCCAGGGTGACTGCTATGAGAAATAAATATTTAGACATGAAGAATGAATCTGTAGAACGTTTATAACATTTGTTTAATTTAAAATGTTTGAGAAGTTCTCAAATTAAAAAAAAAAAAGAAAGCATTACTTTTTCAGCACCTCCTCTCAAAACTGTCCCGGAATTTTTTATGTATATTACGACAGGCTACCAAACATACATCTTCCGTACTTGGGGTATATAATGTTAGTTGGCTTGCTTATCTTGAGATGTTTCAAATACATCGATGTGCAGAATTCAAGGACGAAAGTTACGTTCGCATGATGTGTCACAGCCAGGTAACATAGGTTGATGAAACTTGGACCAAGTATATAAAGAATTTCTATAGTATAGTACAGAAGCTAACTGAAAAAATAAGCTAATGAGTTGAACTGAAATGACATTTCTAATTGAAGACAATAATTACAGTGAAGCCACCTCGATTCATAATGGTCTCCTGGCCATTACAAAAGGCGGGACGTGGTTCTTAATAGGGTTTCTGATCAACACGGACGGCACTGATTGCTCTGTAACGTGCTCCCATGCGAGCCTCTAGGTTCGTAAGGAGTTGCTGTGTTAGGGCGTTCGATTTCTCCACCAGCTCGGTTGACAACCGCGGTATGGTCTTTGGTGCATTTTCACGTGCCGCAATAAGTCTCCTTAACGCACCCCACACATACTCGGGATTTAAGTCGGGGGACGGACAGGCCAAATTGTCCGTTGAATATCCTCTCGACCCAAGAGCTCCTGCTCATGCGCTGGTCGATGCGGTCGCGCGCTGCCATCGATAAAAATGGAGTCAGGGCGGAAAGCCCTGAAAAAACGGACAGGGGGAACACGTTGACCGGTGAGTGTCCCATGTTCAAAGATTTATGGGTCAGTACGCGCCCTTGCAACATTATGCCTCCTCTCACCATAATATATCGACCACAAAAACGATCATGTTCAACAACGCTGGACGTAAACTCATACTGCAAGTGGTGGGAATATGTAATACACCCAGGAATATTGTCGAATCCCGATTGTGCCTCTGCTATAAAGTACCCTTCTGCCTTATAACTAACAACTAGCAATAACAGTAGGTTTTTAACTAAGTGAAGGACCTCTGAAGCCCACCACAGCCTCTTCCTTCAGGAGAAATTTATTGTAAATAAAGAATCTTAAAACGTTTGCCATTATCGGATACAAACATGTATGGAACAAGGGCGATGAGCCCGCTAACACCGACGAGAGAAAAAATCCCTTGATGTTTTAATAACTCAGGAAGCACCTGATGATGATGAAAACAAGTAACGTTGTCGAAATAAGTTGTCCAGAAGATACAAAAACCCAACAGTCTACCCATGAGAACATTATACATCCTCTGTACACGAAATACATTATCTTGCTAGAATAATTACCGACACAGAAATTACTCCACACAGACACACACACACACACACATCAGTGAGTGAAATGATAATTAAATGGTCACCCTAGCTGCAGACAGGCCTTGATATACTTCACTGGGGACAAATTTTCAACATGTCCCCAGTGAAGTATATCAATGCCTGTTTGTAGCTATGGTGTCCATTTAATTATCATTTCATTTCTAGCAAAACTGCATGGTCATCAACGGTAACTGTACTTTCGGGAATAGATACTACCGTCATATAGAGTTAAAATATGGCTTCCCGGCCATTGACCTTCTTGTGCGAACGCACACGCAATGCCCGAACTCGTACGGGACTTAGTAGATTAATCTGACACGAGTAATGAGTATGATGGGCAAACATCTAGTAGGCGCACTACGAATGTAGTCGTGTGGACATGTTGGGAATGTGGGTCTCACGGGTAGCGTGCAAGGGATAAGTCCCTGCAGGCGCACTATCCTCTGTGCCCTCGGTGGCTCAGATGGATAGAGCGTCTGCCCTGTAAGCAGGAGATCCCGGGTTCGAGTCCCGGTCGGGGCACACATTTTCAACATGTCCCCCAATGAAGTATTTCAACGCCTGTTTGCAACTGGGGTGTCCATTTAATTATCATTTCATTTCCAGCAAAGCTGCATGGTCATCAACGGTAACTGTACTTTCGGGAACAGATACTGCCGTCATATATACATCAATGAGTTATACGAGACGTATGCACATAAGTAAGTTCTTCGATAAGCGGTACTCCACAGATATAAAAAATTTAAAGTAATGTTGGAAACACCGGCCGCTGCCAAGAGGAATTCCATGATTTTGTTGCCGGTTTTCGACGATAAATAATCCTGCTTAGGTACCTGATTAATATAAAACCGAAACAGACTTATTTAAACATGAACAATCGCAACAGACAATAAAGCGCACTAGCTAATAGGTTATACTTACGGAAACAATCATCAGCATCCGTACACGTTAGCCATTATGACGTCCGAAACCACCACTCTGTGTCTAATTAATTATTGTAATCTGATTTGTGGATTCTTCCGTTACTTGTTGGAAGAACAATTCCATATTTAAGGTTGAATAACAAGTACACTGTTTTTATTCTACTCATATTTGTTTATTTCTAACTAGTTTTCGGTTTATTGGGACATCTGCAGGAAATGGCGTTTGCAAGGGACACTAGTTTTTAGGTAACCAAACATTACAAGCAAAGACACAATCCACCTGCACAGAATTTTGTGCACCAAACTTGTTTTTTTATCCTTTACATTAAACTTTACGAAACAGACAAAACTAAACGCAATAAATATTTAAACTGCACAGCCTTACAATATTATAGATTATGTTGTTATATTGCTAATGTTTGTGAGGACATCGTTTGACAAACTGTGAAACTGAGCACTCTTCATTTATGCTGTGTGCCAAACATGTTTTTTACCATTGTAAATTACACTTTACGCAATGGACAGTTTAAACAAAATAATTAAAAGACACACTGTTACATTATCACAGGTTATGTGGTTATGATGGCATATTTTGTGAGGTCGTTACATTGGTTGGGAACTGTCTAACTGAGCACTAGTCACTTATGTTGTGCAACAAACATCTTTTACGTTGTAAATTACGGTTTACGCAATGGTCGATATTAAACACAGACTACGATTAAAATACACAATTTTACGTTGTTACAAGTTATATTGTTACAATTTTGATGTTTATGAGGTAAGGAATATGAATTTCTTGTATGTTTTAATTTTGTGTAGCAGTATATGTCGTTGTGATGGTCTACGGGTATTTTTCTGGTTGATTACGTAATGTGAACCTTAAAAGTGGGGATGTGCTCAGCTGTAAATGATCATTTAGAACTAGCTAGGGATCATGAGCTAAGTGTTTGTTTACCTCAAGTAATTTCAACGTCAAAAAACAAGTTTGGTGCACAACATTCTGTGCAAGTGGATTGCATCTTTGCTTACAATGTTTAATTAGCTAAGAACTAGTGTCGCTTGCAGACACTTGTCAGTTTCTTGAACTTGGCCCAGTAAGCCGAAAACTAGTTAGAAATGAACAAATATCGTAGAACACAAACAGTGTACCCGTTATTCAACGTTAAATAATTATTATGAGATTAAATTTCATTAAAACATCTTTGACATCTACAAAAGTATTTGTAGTCAAACATACCTTCAGATTATGTGAGTGATGTAATTAATTCCCGCTCCATAATAAAGGACAAAACCTGTAAAACAATCTTCTATACGAAAAATAGCCAAGGTGAACATGTTGCATAACCATAAGTACACCACACATTTCTATTTATATTTATATTTCAATATCCAACTCCAGCTTCAAGTGCTGGAAATAAAACGCAAGACTTCTTTAACACGGAACGATCTTGTTGATATTACAGCACTGTTCTGTCTAGAAGTAAACGAAAGTGTGCTTGGGGGCTGATAACAGCACTCATTCATGGACTGCGATTTACAAGATCTTGAAATGGCAACTTGACAGAGAGAAAGGAACAAGACGCCTAACATAACATATTCCTAACCCTCGTGCTGTGATAATTCTCTCTCTCTCTCTCTCTTTCTGTATCTCCGTGTGTGCGTATGTGAGTGTGAGTGAGTGTGAGTGTGTGTATGTGTGTGTGTGTGTGTGTGTTTGAGAGAGAGAGAGAGAGAGAGAGGAAGGGAGAGAGAGAGAGAGAGAGAGAGAGAGAGACAGACAGACAGACAGGGA
This sequence comes from Schistocerca nitens, assembly GCF_023898315.1. Classification (NCBI taxonomy): domain Eukaryota; kingdom Metazoa; phylum Arthropoda; class Insecta; order Orthoptera; family Acrididae; genus Schistocerca; species Schistocerca nitens. Next base: position 410,675,212 of record NC_064620.1, read on the forward strand.
GAGAGGAAGGAGAGAGAGAGAGAGAGAGAGAGAGAGAGACAGGCAGACGGTAGGGACAGAATTTCTGTCCACTAATAGACTAAACACGATTTACTAAGGAACGTAAGGTACAAGGTTATGTAAGGAGTACGCAGACAAAGCGTGTTTGCAAGAATCGAAACAAAAAAAGCTAAACCAAGAATGAGGTTCCTCCGGCGTGCTTAGAAAGAATGCATTAAGCTCGATGTCAATACAAGGACGCGGTAACTGCGCATAGCGATCATGAAAGGCACATTTCAAAGAAAGTAAATGAATAATGAGCGTGCTCTGACTATAAACAATGAGGTGAAGCCGACGGAATTTCTTGGTAAAGCGCAAGCAGTCCATCTCGCAGCAACTGCGTGTAGTCTTCTCCAGAAATTCTAATAGGATGGTATCGATAGAAGGAATCCGATCTTTTAAAATGTAGTGAGAAACCTACTGGATCAGCTGGTTGAACAAGAGTTGCTAACTTGACATGCAGCTGGATCACTGCAACAATTGTTTATTTGGCTATTTTGAAGAGTCGACAGATATTTCACAACCATCTGCAGAGTTTTCTAGAAAAGTGAATCGCGTACGCTGGCATTTATGAAACATGTAATCCATCTTCAAGTTAACGGATACTTCCATGCTTTTTTGTAGTACTATTTCATATTTTTCAATGAAAACCAAAGACAGCGGATGTTTTACAGTATTGATTTGTTTTGGGTACCTATTTTCTATTAAAAGTCCGTCGCCAAACAATAACCGACTGCCGTCTTCAAAGAGCATAGAATTCTGGTGAAAACGTGGAAGAAGGTTTTACAAATGATGAGTGTGATGTATGCTAAATGTCATCTTTGACAGTGCAGTTGTAAGATGGCTGAAAATAGATAAGCTAAAGAGTAAAACAAATCTGAAGAAAACATACGAGAGAGAGAGAGGGGGAAGGGTAGAATGTAAACAAAAATAAAGCATGCCATCCCCAGATCTAGATTTGGAACTGTAATGAGTACTATAAAAAAGATTTATAGAAGAAAGTATGATGAATACACACCATTACACTTGTAAAATCAGCCGACCATGTGGTAATATTTAGTCTCAATGTTTTCTGTAATATTGCCATCACCTTTATTTTCTATTTAGCGTATATGTTTTTTAGTTGTGTTATAACAAGACAGTCAAAGATGAAATTTACTCTATTTTGGCATTACACTCTCCACCTGTAATACATTATATAAAGACGATCACCAGTATTGTATTTCCTTTGATGATGACAGTCACCTATTACCTATTGTCCGGTTCACAAAACACAAAAAAATGGTTCAAATGGCTCTGAGCACTATGGGACTCAACTGCTGAGGTCATTAGTCCCCTAGAACTTAGAACTAGTTAAACCTAACTAACCTAAGGACATCACAAACATCCATGCCCGAGGCAGGATTCGAACCTGCGACCGTAGCGGTCTCGCGGTTCCAGACTGCAGCGCCTTTAACCGCACGGCCACTTCGGCCGGCTACAAAACACATTACTGTAGAATATCCACAATTCGTGTTCTGTTCTCAGTAATAAATGTTTTAATATAGCCTGTGAAAGTCTCTTACAACTAACCTTTTTGTGCTGAAACATATTAACCAACAAAATAAACCGTTCGCAGATTATTGAGAATTCACACACCATATACTGTTACCAGTTTCTTTATGTTAAAGGTAGATTTCCGAGTTGACTCAAAAGATTTGGTAGCACCCATAAAACTTGTAGTTCTGATAGTAATGGCGTTACTGAAGTCAGGGGGGAACAATTCCCTTTTAGGAGATCTCCCAAGAATATTTACGCAACCGTGCCGCTCATTAATGTGACCGAAGAAGGCATGGTTATTGTCCTCTTCAGAACACGCACACAGCGGGGATGGTGTACGAGCGATGCAATACAGGTGTTTCTTAACCCTCTGAGTACCAGTGGTTTCTGCCTTTCGCATGAAACCGCCGATGCTATTGCAAGATAGAGACATCTGTTGGTACAATGAGGTACTCCTACGAAGATAGTGCATTTTAGCAGTTACTTACAGTAATCAGAGCAACAATCAGCACGGAGATTGAGCTACATGATTGCAGTAAATTGTAACATTCGTTTTTGTTTTTTTTTTCTATGCTGATGGTACTGAAATCATTGACAATGTAAGTAACCATATCTAAAGTTATTGTAACGTAAATTTCAGTTTATACTACTGCTGCTACGAAGGGTTCCGAAATAAAACTACTGGAGCAGTATGTACTTTTAATATAAATTTATTAAATTTTAGGCCCATTTTTTGTTAGTTATAAATATAATTTGTTTTATGTATTATGAGTTCATGGAAGTTTCGACGTGTTCTATTGTATTTAGGAAAAATGCGAAGTTGCTTTCAAATTTATTTCATGAAATGATGGGTGGTTGAAAACTGCGTCCAAGTGGTTCCAGACTGAATCGACAACTTTCAAACAGTTAACTGTTTACTTTTTGCCAATATATCCTTGTATTCGTTGCTTACTTCGATAATAAAAGTAAATTTTATGAAAAATTTTAAAATTAAATTCACCTTATGTTGTTGGGACTCACACGGCTAAAACAGTTCTGCAGTGATAGAAGTTAACATCCTTGACCATCGGTAGTTGTCATTACAGCGACGCACTGGATGCGAATCGTAATTATCTGTGCGTAAGGAATTCGATTAATTCTGGAGAAGTCCTTCCAATCCTGGTTCCATAATCCCCTGGCTGAAAGTGACTCTTCGTAACATATCAGCAGCTGGGATTCCAAAATAATTAATTTCTCCATAGTGAGTGACAAAAAATGGTTCAAATGGCTCTGAGCACTATGGGACTCAACTGCTGTGGTCATAAGTCCCCTAGAACTTAGAACTACTTAAACCTAACTAACCTAAGGACATCACACACATCCATGCCCGAGGCAGGATTCGAACCTGCGACCGTAGCGGTCGTGCGGTTCCAGACTGGAGCGCCTTTAACCGCGCGGCCACTCCGGCCGGCGTGAGTGACATATTCACCCATTAAGGTCCCCTTAATATCATTGCAATAGATAATCACTAATGTGGAAAAAGTATTTCGATAAGATTTATTCCCCCGCTCGACGATTTCAGCCACCTATCTTTGGCCTTCTATTACTCCAGCGGCACAAGGAAGAGCTGTAAACAATAATGACTGTTCTCAGTCAGAGAATTTTGTACTTCATATAATAGAAACACTACCAACGAGTAATAGTTTTGTTACATTACAAATTCTTAGAATTTTCCAAACATTTCACCGGTACTGCGCTCTCACAATACTTCAGGAAATTCCCGCTCTTTCCGTCGTGAAGCTCTAGTAGGTTGCTATCACGCCAGCTTCGAGGAATACAATGGTCAGCCGTCGTCGTGACCTGCTGCCAGCTATTAGCTATACTCCGAGGTGATAGAAAGCTGTCCCGTCGGCCAACACGCCGTGGTTTGGCAACACTAACAACCCGTGTCCGGCACACCTCAATTACGCTCAGCTGCTACTTCCCGTGTGTTTCATATGTTACCTACGAAATTTCTTTCTGCAGGCTACCGACAATTTCTTCGCCGTTTCTGACTATGACACACATGTTTGATGAAAACTCACAAGATGCGACTTCAAATTTACATTGCTTGCCATTGAAAGGATAGAAAGTAACGAAAATTTTGTAGCTGTGCGTACAAAGTATAGTACACTGCTTGACAATATATCGGTAAGGAACACGACATTATTGAACAGGAATAATCACAGGCAATGATGGACGACATGATACACAGTACATACGTAACTGGGGTGGAACGGTATATTCATAACGAAAAATGGTACAGATTTCACGCAACATAAAGGTCGATATCTGACTCTCGGTAAGGAATATACCCTCCTGGCACAGTTATACAAATTTGCACCTGTCATTCATGCTGGCTATCAAACTGCTGAGCAGTCCTTTGGGGATATTGTCCCATTCGATATTGTCCCACTTCTCTCTCTAAACTGTTCAGGTCCAAGGAATACTCAGGCCACGCCATAAGTTCATTATCTGCACTTTTCAGTGTATCAGACACCTCAACGGCCGTGTGTGGTCCGACATTGTCGTCCATAAATAGAAAGTCGAGATCTACCGCTCCCCTGAACAGACATGATACAGAATATTGTCCCTGGAATACTGTTGTACTGTAATGGTACCTCGCACAAAGATATGCAGCAGTTTTCGACTATTGTGCATAATCCCTGCCAAACCATAACGCCTAGGCCGCACCGAAGGCGCCCATGAACATTCTGTGGTGTGTAACATGTTTCCGTCCACACTACCTGGTAGCCTGAATCACTTGCCACAGTGAAGCGGCATTCGTTGGAGAACATCACTCTGGACCACTGTCGCTGATCCCAATCAACATGCTCCCTAGACCGACGAACACTTTCTCGGCAATAGCGTGCTTGGTGTGAGGTGCATTTGACAGACTTCCGAGCGCACAAACCAGCCTGATGTAATCGCCGCGAAATGATTCTGGCAGACATATGTGCACTGGTAGCGGTTGCAAAGTCTGCAGCGAACTGCCTAGGAGTGAGATGTCTGCTTCTTTTCCTCACTAGGGCTACATATTGATCTACTTGCGGATTGGTGGTCTGTGTCCGACCACCGGCATGCTTTCGTATAGCATTTCAACCTTCAAAAAAATGTTCAAATGTGTGTACACACACACCCATGCCCGAGGGAGGACTCGAACCTCCACCGGGACCATTCAACCTTCAGCGGCCTTCTTCAACCGCGAGATAACACTTTTGGACATACACATTAACGTGGCCAGAGAAGTGACACTGGGCACTTTCGAGGTGTCCAACTGCTCGTCCACAATCATAACCACTCAAGTGATGCCCTTCCAGACATGCCGTACCACAGGGATTGTCACACTAATCGGTTCCACAACAACCTTCGGCAAACACTGTAATGCTTGAACTGTCGAATGCATACGGAGCGTTCGTGCACAGGCTTCACTGTAGTTAACACTTCCCGCCCTCTGTCTTTCCTTTTACCGTCATTGGTCAGGCGTTGCTTAGCAATTGTCAGCTGTTCCGTATCAAATGACAGCTGTTTCTTAGCAAGTATCAGTTGTTCCTAAGCAATTGTCAAGCAGTGTAGGAAGAAAACATGGTCAAAATTGTAGATGGTTTGGGATGTGAAACTCAACAGACAGACCGGCAACAATTGTTCTATCGCAGCTGAGCATCAAGTACAACTGGCCTTGGATGACAGATGCGCTTAAGCCCGTCTCACACGGAGCAAGGTTTGCCGCAAGTTTGCGAGATGGCGTGCATGCCTGCCGGCTTGCAGGGATAGGAGCCGGCTATCTTCCATGCCGAAGCTCTCCCACGGTGCAAGATCGGCAGCTAGTTGTGTTGTGATCGGCTGCATGTTGTATCGAACGAAGATGGCTGCTTCAGGTACAGATGTTCAGAGAAAACTGGCGTTATTAGCTGTTTTGGTGCTAAACGATGTAGAAATGCATGCTAATGAGAGAAGAAGAAAGAAAGAATGGACGAAAAACTGGATTAAGAGGAGAAACGCTGGAAAAGGTGTGCTCTCCATGCTTCATAAAGAGTTGAGGTTAATTCGCATAACACCTACTTTTGTTTGAAAAGTATCACCATTTCATTACTGTTTGATTTTATAATGGTTCAAATGGCTCTGAGCACTATGGGACTCAACTGCTGAGGTCATTAGTCCCCTAGAACTTAGAACTAGTTAAACCTAACTAACCTGCGACCGTAGCGGTCTTGCGGTTCCAGACTGCAGCGCCTTTAACCGCACGGCCACTTCGGCCGGCTTTGATTTTATAAATATACCGATAATGACTGTTATATACGACTTTATTTTATAGGATAGAAGATCGTACATCCTTTGCAAATTTTATACGAATGGATGTATTGGTATTTGCAACTCTTTTGAGTGCCTCTGCACGCAAGTGTTTATTATAATAGTTTGCGCTTTTCACGACGTACAGACACTGTTCTTCCCTATAAGTACACATCAATGCTTCAATCGCTTCCTTGGACCACTGCGGTGCCATTATTTAATAATTATAAGAACTTCCTACCGCACCTCACGACAGCATAAAAGCGACTATCAACAAAGGCTTCCTGCCCAAGCTTTCCGCGTCTGACGTCACAAACGAAACGCCTCCTGATTGGCCAACGCAGGTAGCACGCAGGGAACCTTGCAAGAAAAATAGCACCGGACCTATCCTGGAAATCTTACAAGGTTCCCAGCAAGGTAGCCCGCTAGCAGACGACGGAGCCCGCAAGGTAGCCGCCGCGCAAGCCAACAAGGAAACTTACAGCGAACCTTGCTCCGTGTGAGACGGGCTTTACGCCAGTCCAAACTGCTTCAACTCTCTGCCAGAGTTCACGAGTCGTTGTGGTCGGCCAGTCTGTCGGTAACCCATGATGAGATCTTTTCACTGGCTGAGGGATGTGGGAATGTGCCGACCAGTGAAGCAGACGAATACCGTCCACCTTCCGTAGGTCAGAACAGCATGGATAACATGCGATCTTACGTTATCTTGTTGAAAGATAACATCACGCAGACCTCGAAGATGGGGAGCAGCTTCAGGATTTAAAGCGTCTGAAATGTGACAGTTACTGTGTAAATTGGCAGCTGTGCGAACCGTGCTCGATCATTATCGTACCCCTTATGACGACGATGAATGCAATAGAGCAACATTCGTTCGTTCTTCTCGGAACCTCCACACACGATTACGTCCATCGTGATGCTGTACACAAAGTCGAGACAAGCCTGTAAAGGCGATACGGTCCCACTCCCTTGTCCAGTGTCGTTGTTGGGCGCACTGTCGGCCCGTCTTTCTATCCTGCCGCGTCAAGGTAAATCGCAATAACGAGCCCCATGCTGACAGCCTGTGGTGCTCCTGACGACGACACTATGTCCGTAAGGATATTCGTAATGCTGCAAACAAATCCATTTCCTGACTGAGGGTATGCCGCGCGGGGTATCCCCGCGGTCTCGGGCGCCGTGTAACGGTTCGCGCGGCTCCCTCCGTCGGAGGTTCGAGTGCTCCCTCGGGCATGGGTGTGTGTTTGTCCTTAGCGTAAGTTGGTTTAAGTTACATTACGTAGTGTGTAAACTTAGAGACTGATGACCTCAGCAGTTTGGTCCCATAGGATCTTACCACAAATTTCCAAAAACTGAGGGTATGTGTAGTGCGTGCACGATCCTGCATGTCCAAGCGAACTCTTTGTCTGTCCTCTAGGGTGCTAATCACGAGGGACCTTTTTTTAGTATTCTGTACCTCAATCGTTAAAAACAGAAGCCATAAAGGGGCACTTTGTTCTCCGTCTGTCTGTCCGACTGTTAAGACCACTTTTTCTCATCAACGGGTTCAAATGGTTCAAATGGCTCTGAGCACTATGGGACTCAACTGCTGTGGTCATAAGTCCCCTAGAACTTAGAACTACTTAAACCTAACTAACCTAAGGACAGCACACAACACCCAGCCATCACGAGGCAGAGAAAATCCCTGACCCCGCCGGGAATCGAACCCGGGAACCCGGGCGTGGGAAGCGAGAACGCTACCGCACGACCACGAGATGCGGGCTCTCATCAACGGGTACATGTATCAAGTTAAAATTTATGTCACATACTAAGGTCTGCAGCACCTTGGTAGTGTACCCTGTAAGTCAATGCAATCGAAATATACAGCCATCTATTTACACTTGCAGACTCTCTCAACAAAACCTATAGGGAACTTACCATTGACCTAGAATCATGAAAGTTGGCAAGAAGCAGGGTTTCAAAATCCAAGTAAAGGAAAATCTGAAAATCGTTAATTTGTAATTATTCCACACGAAACACTTTTTTGCCATTACAAGTTTACAACGCATTTGTAATCCGTTAATATCTCAGGAGATATTTTGATATGGCTTTCAGTAATAGGTAGAACGATTCACAAGGAAGTTTTATGTAGATAATCTACAAATGTTTCGTACTTACTGGCTGAGCTACGACGAATTGAATTCCTCTACCACTGTGAAAACGATGCCTTTGCCATATAACAGCGATGGGCTTAAGGCCGCCCAACCATCGCACCACGGAACCGCTGCTATCTCAAGTCCTTTGCGAACTGCTCATTCTTCATATAAACATTCCCTTGCGGTCTGTGCGCACGACACGTACAGCATCTGTCATGTATCAGAGCAAAGTAGTGCTAATAACTGATACAGGATTGCGCTTCCATTATTTGGAATAGGGTTATGATACCCCGTAAAATATCTGTTGATGCGTTCCACCAAACAGTTCCACATTTGCGTAATAACAATATCCGTATGGCCGGCTATGCTGCCGTCTTCTCTGATGACTTACTTCAAATTGTACCAGCAATCGCAACAGGGACTAGAGCGGACGAAGTCAACGCACATGCAATTTCGAGTTAGCATAGCATATTAATATAACTCCAGAATTAACAAAGTAAATGAAAACTTACAATAGCTAATGCGAAACGACACAAAAGCTTTTAACTTAAAATAAAAACATTCTCGAAATTCTTGGAATCCCTAGGACCGATACCTTGCCAGTATCGATATCGATAAGAGGCAAAAATCGTCGAGGTTCTTGATTTCCGGTTTATATGAACTATCCAAATACATAATTACGTTTGTACGGCACGCTCAGAGCGCGAGTCCTCTCACACCTGTTTGGTTTTGTTTTATGTGATCATTCCTGTTTAGGTCGCTCCAGATGGTTACTCCAAGGTATTTCACGGTAGTTACTGTTTACGGAATTTGTCATCAACAGTGCAACGATACAGTAGTGGATTTCTTCCCCTACTTATGCTCAGTGTGTTCGATTTATTTATGGTCAGGGTGAACTGCCAGAGCCTGCACCAGTCATCAATTCCTTACAGACTTCCTACAATTCACCTCAGTACCCTGAGACTGCTACCTTCTTATAGACAATCACATCACCTGCAATCAGCCTGTGGAGGTACCGACTCACTAGATATTGTTAATAGTAACTTCCTTGTGGTCGTCGACTTTTCTCCGTGACGTGTTCAGTTCTGTCTGCAAGGACGTCCTGAATCCAGTCACAAATCTGGTCCAATAATCGGTAAGCTCATACTTTATTCGCTAAACGACAGTGCGAAACTGTATCGAATACCTTCCGAAGTCAAGGAACACGGCGTCAACCTATCATACACTTCCGTAAAAGTTCCAGAGAGAAAGTAAAATAAGTTCTGTACATCGTTAAACTGTGTCCTTCTAAATAATAACTGTAATGAAGGAAGGAAGGATGGCGGTAAGATTAGAGTTTTAACGCCCCGTCAACAGCTGGATCATTAGAGACGGCGTAGAAGCTCGGATTGCAAAAGGATAGGAAAGGAATTCGGCGGTGCCCTTCCCGAAGAAATCATCCGAGCATTTGCCTGGATCGATTTAGTGAAATTACGGGAAAGCTAACTCCGAATGGCCGGAAGGGGATTTGAACCGCCGTCCTCCAGAATGTGAGCTCAGTGTGCTAACCGTTGCGCCACCTCGGTAATGTTTACAGTTAGTTGGTAAATATAATATAGCGTAGTACTCAATTCAATCACTTACCGAACATACATAAACCTTGAAAACGATAATTTTGTATGCTTGGTTCTTAAGTGGTTTACTTTTGAGTGGGTCACCTTTTTGACCTCTCAAAATTGACTTGAGACGAATTGTGAACCTTCTAGTTATTGTGAACAAAATAAAGTTAGGATCTAATTTAGTTTCCAGATGGCAAATCTATGTACATTTGTGGTTAGTCATCACCGACTCCTGGAGGCACCATAAACAACGTCTCCATTCCTTGTCTTCACTTGTTCCATGGTCATTCTATTATGTCCATTATCGAATTTCTCCCTGGTTTTCCTCTATGGTTTTGACCTTGTGTTCTTCCGAGTAGTGAAGCTTTTCCTAGTACCTTAATTTCATCTCCAGTATTTTGTCTTCCAGCAATAAATACATGGACTATTTTTTAAGGTCCGATCGGTCGCAAAATGGAAACCAGAGTGAAAATAAAATATATATGTCATCTGCAGTACTTAGGTACACCTTCCAGGTACTTCTCTACATAGTCATCCATCGTACGTAGACAGCTGTCGTAGCGTTGTACCAATTTTCCAATACCATCTTCATAGAAGGCTGCTGCCTGGGTTTTCGGCCAGTTCTATATACTGGTCTGAAGCTCTATATACTGGTCTGTGTCCTCATGGCCAGCTGTTCATAGGAGCAAAGAGATGAAAATCAGAGAGCGCGAAGTACGGGCAATATGGTGGGCGATGAAACACTTCCCACAGAAAACTGTTCTCGACCGTCTGTGTTCCAGATGCAGTGCGTGGCCGAGCATTCTCATGAAGGAGAACATTGCCTGATCACAATATTCCACTGTGCTTGCTCTGAGTTGCCTTCCGTAGACGATTTTCTCTAATTGCCCGATCCACTCGCTAAACAAGATAGTCGGTTAGCGAACGGTTCCTTCCTTGGCCACCTGCATCATGAACGTCTGTACGTTCTGCTTCAAGGTTCCTGCATCACTCCCACAGTTTGCTGCCATGCATGCCAGTTGTAGTATGTGAGCTGCATGAAAACAGACGGAACTCCTCAGCGTGAAGAAATCGAATTACAGAATGCACTTCACACTTGGCGGGAGGTTACACTGAGGTGACAAAAATCATGGGATAGTGATATGCACATATACTTACGGCGGTAGTATCGTGTACACAAGGCACAAAAGGGCAGTGCATTGGCAAAGCTATCATTCGTTTTGACTTGACTCATGTGAAGAGGTATCCGACGTATTATAGCCGCAAGATGGGAATTAATAGACTTTGAACGGGGGATAGTAGTTGGAGCGAGACATAACACATTTCACTTAGGAAATCGTTAGGGAATTCAACATTCCGAAATCCACAGCATAGGTGTGTACTGAGACAACCAAATTTCAACCATTACCTCTCGCCACGGGCAAAGCAGTGGATGGCGGCCTTCACTTAACGACCGAGAGCAGCGGCGTTTGTGTAGAGTTGACAGTGGTAACAGACAAGCAACACCATATGTAATAACCGCTGAAGCCGGCCGGTGTGGCCGTGCGGTTCTAGGCGCTTCAGTCTGGAACCGCGTGACCGCTACGGTCGCAGGTTCGAATCCTGCCTCGGGCATTGATGTGTGTGATGTCCTTAGGTTAGTTAGGTTTAAATAGTTCTAAGTTCTAGGGGACTGATGACCACAGATGTTAAGTCCCATAGTGCTCAGAGCCATGTGAACCATATGTGTGAATAACCACTGAAATCCGTTAGGGCAGTATGACGGAATTTGGCGCTAATGGGCTAGGGCAGCAGACGGCCTACGCGGGTGCCTTTGTTAACAACACATCACCTGCAGCGCTTCTCTTGGGCTCGTGACGATATCGGATGCACCATTGCGACTGGGAAAGCGTGGTCTGGTCAGATCAGTCCAGATTTCAGGTGGTAAGAACTGATGGTAGGGTTCAGCTGTGGCGGAGACCGCACGGAACCACGGACCCAGTATGTCAACAAGGCAATGCGCAAGCTGGTGGTGACTCCATCATGGTGTGGACTATGTTTACACGGGATGAAGTGGGTCCTCTGATTCATCTGAACAAAGCATTGACTGGAATCAGTTATCTTCGACTACTTGGAGACCATTTAAAGCCATTAATGGACTTCATGTCCCAAACAATGATGGTATTTGGTGTGGATGACAGTGCACCCCGTCACCGAGCCACAATTGTCCGCGATTGGTTTGAAGGACGTTCTGGAGAATTGGAGCGAGTGACTTGGCCACCCAAACCGCCCGACATGAATACCGTCGAACATTTATGGGATATAATCGAGAGGTTAGTTCGTGCACAATCCTGTAGCGGCAACTCTTACGCAATTACGGACGGCTGCCGCGGACTCCCAACGACTTGTTGAGTCCATGCCACGTCCAGTTGCTGCACTAACTCGGGTAAAAGGATGTCCGACAGAATACTAGGAGGTATCCCATGGCTTTTGTCACCTCAGTGTCTTGTTCTAGGCATCCGTACGTGCTCACTGTGCGCTCAGAATTGAAAATTTTGACTCAATAGACGAAAATACTAGAGACACGGCGCACTACGTCTGTGCAAAGTTTCATCGGATTTTCGTTGTGGTTCTGATACCAGCACCGATCGAACCCTGAAAAAAAAGAAAGAAAAAAAAAGAACCATCCCTGGTATCAAATAGTTCGAATGGCTCTAAGCACTATGGGACTTAACATATGAGGTCATCAGTCCCCTAGGCTTAGAACTACGTAAACCTAACTAACCTAAGGACATCACACACATCCATGCCCGAGGCAGGATTCGAACCTGCGACCGAAGCATCAGCACGCTTCCGGACTGAAGCGCCTAGAACCGCTTGGCCACAGCGGCCGGCCCTGGTATCAACATCGACAACTTCATGTCTCCACTGCTGTGAGAGAAGTTCGTGAGCCGTGCTTGGGTAGCAGCCTTACGCCAAGTGTATGATTGCTTAGCCCTTTAATAGCAGTGATATCCTCTGTTGCATCACTGGGGCTCAGTCCACCGCCTTAAAAGAACGAGGCCAGCAGCTATACGCCGCTGTCAGTTACAGTTTGGCAACGGCAGAGGAACACTCAGCTGAAAACTTGTGGATGTATAACCACTTATCTCTTGTTGCTTCAATTTGTGCAACGCTTTTGGGAAACGGTGTTTAGTACCGCTCCAGTTTGTTTGGCGCACCCAGTTGCTGGAGCTAGTGCCGAGAGCCAGAGCCCTGTTTGGAGGCGTTCATTTACTCCTCCCCTGCCAACCCCACACCTCTCTCCTTTTACGTCACCGGCGCACAGCGCGCGTGCCGTGTATGTGTGAGTGTTCGCCGCGCCCCGGTTAATCGCCGGCGCCAGTATCCGGTTCTGGCCGCGCCCCGATCGATCCCCCAGCTCCACTCCATAGGCGTCCAGCGGCGAGGCGCTCCCTCTGGAGGAACTGGCCCGGCCCTGCCCAAGGCCTGCCAGTAATCTGGCGCCAGCAAGGACGCGCGGCTAGCCTCCAATTTGGGAACACTCATCTCCTGTGTGAACGACCGCGCCGGCGGCGGGCGATCATCTGTCGTAATCACCGGTGTGTCTCCACAGCAGCAATTGTCCTCGAAACAATGCCTGCGGCGCCCTTGTATGAGGAAAACCACACATCAGATACACCGTGTGTCTCATACCCGAAATACACGTAGCACTAACTAGTGAACAAACTGACTAATCGCCGGGGTACGATCATGCAGAATATCTTCCTATAAAAAGGGTTTCAGATAAGGTGCTTTTTTTTAACTTACAAATTATCAAGTGAAAGGTTTATCTATTTAGATATGGAAACGTTACGAACATTACTCTTTCTGTGGAGTTATGAAGATAGAGGGCTCGTAAGAAAATATGGAAACTCTAAAAACATAAAACATTACCATGCCTAACACAGTGTAAGAAAACGGTATTCAAAACAGCTTCCAGTCGCCATTAAATGCATAAATACTGGTCTTGTATGGTTTCTAAGGGAATTTTCTACCATTCTTCCCTCAAAATAGTGGCAACGTAACGAAGATGGGTGTTGATAGCGATCAAGCACCCCTCTTTCCGAAGCAGACCCCAAAGGTTCTACAGTATTGAGATCCGATGTGAGGCTGACACCAGTGACTACACCAGTTTCTCGCAATCTGACATGAGGATCGTGGTGTGTTGCAGCTAAAACACTCATTTGCATATCCTAGCTTCAATTCCAATCCCGAGGAAAGCAGGTGTTGACAGATGTGAAAATTACCGAACAATCACTTTAATAAGCCACAGCTGTAAACTACTAACGCGAATTCTTTACAGACGAATGGAAAAACTAGTAGAAGCCGACCTTGAGGAAGATCAGTTTGGATTCCGTAGAAATGTTGGAACACGTGAGGCAATACTGACCTTACGACTTATCTTAGAAGAAAGATTAAGGAAAGACAAACCTACGTTTCTACCATTTGTAGACTTAGAGAAAGCTTTTCACACAGTTGACTGGAATACTCTCTTTCAAATTCTAAAGGTGGCTGGGGTAAAATACAGGGAGCGAAAGGCTATTTACAATTTGTACAGAAACCAGATGGCAGTTATAAGAGTCGAGGGACATGAAAGGAAAGCAGTGGTTTGGAAGGGAGTGAGACAGGGTTGTAGCCTCTCCCCGATGTTATTCAATCTGTATATTGAGCAAACAGTAAAGGAAACAAAAGAAAAATTCGGAGTAGGTATTAAAATCCATGGAGAAGAAATAAAAACTTTGAGGTTCGCCGATGACATTGTAATTCTGTCAGAGACAGTAAAGGACTTGGAAGAGCAGTTGAATGGAATGGACAGTGTCTTGAAAGGAGGATATAAGATGAACATCAACAAAAGCAAAACGAGAATAACGGAATGTAGTCGAATTAAGTCGGGTGATGCTGAGGGAATTAGATTATAAAATGAGTCACTTAAAGTAGTAAAGGAATTTTACTATTTGGGGAGCAAAATAACTGATAATGTTCGAAGTAGAGAGGATATAAAACGTCGATCGGCAATGGCAAGGAAAGCGTTTCTGAAGGAGAGAAATTTGTTAACATCGAGTATAGATTTAAGTGTCAGGAAGTCGTTTCTGAAAGTATTTGTATGGAGTGTAGCCATGTATGGAACTGAAACATGGACGATAAATAGTTTGAAGACGAAGAGAATAGAAGCTTTCGAAATGTGGTGCTACAGAAGAGTGCTGAAGATTAGATGGGTAGATCACATAACTAATGAGGAGGTATTGAATAGAATTGGGGAGAACAGGAGTTTGTGGCACAACTTGACAAGAAGAAGGGACCAGTTGGTAGGACATGTTCTCAGGCATCAAGGGATCACAAATTTAGCATTGGAGGGCAGCGTGGAGGGTAAAAATCGTAGAGGGAGACCAAGAGATGAATACACTAAGCAGATTCAGAAGGATGTAGGTTGCAGTAGGTACTGGGAGATGAAGAAGCTTGCACAGGATAGAGTAGCATGGAGAGCTGCATCAAACCAGTCTCAGGACTGAAGATCACAACAACAACTTCTCGTTGGTTTTCGCCTATTACTGCAGCGACTTCTCGAACTGCGAAAAGCGCTCAGTAAGTAATACAACACTATTTCTCGGTCAGTTGCGGAATTTGTTGTGTAACATCGTGGAAT
The DNA here is from genome assembly GCF_023898315.1 of Schistocerca nitens. Lineage (NCBI taxonomy): Eukaryota > Metazoa > Arthropoda > Insecta > Orthoptera > Acrididae > Schistocerca > Schistocerca nitens. The sequence goes on from NC_064620.1 coordinate 410,690,490, forward strand.
ATTCCAGTTTCAGCCCTTATAGTTTTATAAAATTCCGATAGGTGAAGACACTATACGTAGCCTTCAAATTGGCGTCTTAAACCGAGATGCGTTCCAAGCAGAGAGCTGTCTTTGAGTTCGCTTAGAAGGAAAACTAGAGCATCACAGATATTCGTAGGCGCTTGCGGAATGTCTATGGAGACCTAGCAATGAAAGAAAAGCACGTTGATTCGTTGGGCGAGGCGTCTGTCATCGTCGCAACAAGGTCAGGAAATTTTGCAAAAACAGACATAATGTCTGATGGGATAGCAACAATCAGTGATTGTATAATGTTACTTATAATCCGTCTAGATTGTAAAACGTTTTTATTCATATGACCGGTTTCGGTTCATTCAGAACCATCTTCAGATTTGTAACGATAATGACACTAATTTTACTATTTCACGAAAGCAAATCTTTTTCATCTTATCTAATCAACATCAAATGTACCAGAACGTACCTGATATTTCAGTTACTGGAGTAACGCGTCCAAATCCAGCAACTTTCACATGCTGCGTCACATAAAATTGGTTGGCAGAATGCACGTCATTTATATTTATAACACTTTTATCGACAGGTGGCGTCTGGTACATTTGTTACATTCCATTTGCACGTGTTTTGTTCAGTAGATTTTTTTGATTAACTTTTATCTCCAAAAATACTTAATTAAAATCTGTAGATGTTAAGGTTAAAATCTGTACTTATCAAAATTAAAAAAAAAAACAGTAAAATTATCATTTTTAAACGATCTAAAAAACATAGGGCGATTTCTATATCTATGGCGCTGGTGTAGACTTGTTTTCCCCTACGGTCTGCTACCGTGGTTTCGGCCATTTCGGTGTTGTGTCGCGATCCGCTCAGTTGTCTGATGTCCAGGTCGAGGGATGAGAGATGGTGCGTGATGGGTTCAAAATGGCTCTGAGCACTATGCGACTTAACTTCTGAGGTCATCAGTCGCCTAGAACTTATAACTACTTAAACCTAACTAACCTAAGGACATCACACACATCCATGCCCGAGGCAGGATTCGAACCTGCGACCGTAGCGGTCGCTCGGTTCCAGACTGTAGCGCCTAGAACCGCACGGCCACTCCGGCCGGCCGGTGCGTGATGGGGAAGCTGGAAGATGCGTGCAGTGCCTGGCGTCGTTGACGGGGCCCTCCTGCGCGGTCCTCTTGCTCACGGCGATGGACATCAGACAACTGAGTGGATCGAGGCACATCACCGAAATGGCGGGAACCACGGTAGCAGACCGTAGAGGAAAACAAGTCTACACCAGCGCCATAGATATAGAAATCGCCCTATGTTTTTTAGATCGTTTAAAAATGATAATTTTACTGTTTTTTAATTTTGATAAGTACAGATTTTAACCTTGACATCTACAGATCTTAATTAAGTATTTTTGGAGATAAAAGTTAATCAAAAAAATCTACTGAATACAACATGTGCAAATGGAATGTAACAAATGTACCAGACGCCACCTGTCGATAATAGTGTTATAAATATAAATGACGTGCATTCTGCCAACCAATTTTATGTGACGCAGCATGTGAAAGTTGCTGGATTTGGACGGGTTACTCCTGTAACTGAAATATCAGGTACGTTCTGGTACATGTGATATTGATTATAAGGATGAAAAACATTTGCTTTCGTGAAATAGTAAATTAGTGTCATTATCGTTACAGATCTGAAGATGGTTCTGAATGAACCGAAACCGGTCATATGAATAAAAAAAAATTTGCAATCAAGACGGATTATAAGTAACAAGGTCGGCAAAATCTGTCCAGTCTCCCGTATGCCAGGCGGCTGCACACAGCTGTGACTCCTGTAATGTTGAAACGTGCGGACACTCTCATTCGATGTAATCAGCAGATCACAATAAAACACCTCGCTGCTCAACTGGACGTCTCTGTTGATAGTGCTGACACACTCGTTCATCAGTTGTGGTACTCAGAAGTGTGTGCTCACTGGCTTCCTCAGCCATCCTACAGTCTGGATTTCGCTCCATCTGTTTGACCCAATGAAGGATGCACTCCACGGGGAGGAGTACGTGGATGATTGGAAAGTTACCAATGCAGCAGGACTTTGGTTCCGACGTCGACCAATAAAGCGGTACCGTGTCTGCCTACAGACCCTCCCAGTAAAGTGTCGTAAGGCGCTCCCCTCGTACGAATATTATGTTGAAGAATACAATTGCGTAGCTAAAAGACTGGGGATTAATATGGTGCATTAGAATGCTGAATAAAACCAACCTGCTTTCAGAAAAAAAAGTGTTGCATCACTTATTGAGGGCCCCTGGTACTTGTTTCTCGAAGTCGTTGTTCAGTATGCAATAACGTAATGGCTGATGGAGCTTTTCCATCAGGATATCACACGACCCATGCAAAAAAAAAAAAAAAAAATTGTTCAAATGTGTGTGAAATCTTATGGGACTTAAATGCTAAGGTCATCAGTCCCTAAGCTTACACACTACTTAACCTAAATTATCCTAAGAACAAACACACACACCCATGCCTGAGGGAGGACTCGAACCTCCGCCGGGACCAGCCACACAGTCCATGACTGCAGCGCCTAAGACCGTGCGGCTAATCCTGCGTGGCATACGACACAACCCATGGATGCTTCATTATCACCATGTCGCCATTCGCCGAGTGTCAGCAGCATGCCAATGTACCGGTACTCGTCAGATGTCTTTCTTTCTTTCTTTTGCCTGTGCTGTTTTTCCTGCGGATATGCAGGGTCGGCATGGTTAATCGAATGTGGCAATGTTAGTTGAATGGTGGCCAGATGCCCTTCCTGCCGCCACCCCGTACCCCCCGGGAAGGAATTAGTGTACCTCAACTGTCTGTGACTAGTGTAATGCATGGAATAGTGCGGAACTGTTCAGATGTCTGCGAGCCGTGTAACTGAGGCGGGACGTGGGGACCAGCCCGATATTCACCTAGGGGGATGTGGAAAACCTCCTAAAAACCACATCCAGGCTGGCCGGCACACCGGCCCTCGTCGTTAAACCGCCGGACGTATTCGATCTGGGGCCGGGGCGCCACCCGAGTCCAGGAAGCAGCGCGTTAGCGCGGTCGGCTAACCTAGCGGGTACTCGTCAGATGTCTACGCCATGTTTAATCCATGTAAATATCCGTGGCAGCCTGAACATAGTTTGTTTTGCATTCCGATATTCAGTGTATACGGCAGTGTAACGATACGTTCTATAATTCAAGAGAATATCACTTTAAAGAGCACATCAAGGTAACTTGTTGCTCCGTCTCATCAGCAACTTTACATCCCGTCAGCAGATCGTCCAGAAAATGCATTGAGTTGTGCATTTAGCTAAAAGGGGATCTCCTTTGACCATTTCACTTAAATGAACATCCAGCCATCAGGACATCCATCTGAAAACAGCCAATTACATGCAGAATGTTGTATTTACCCTTAAAACTTTGAACATTTCTAGCTTCCTAACTAAAACTGATAGAAATTTGGTTCAAATTGATTTCAACAGAGTTAGTTTAAATGCATCAGCTACATGATGAAAAAAATAATGGTATATTTAAAAAATTATAACTCATTGCTGTAACACTCTGGAAAATAATTAAATAAGCTGTGTTCCTAATTCTGCAGAAACAGTGATGTTTCTTACGTTTACCTAGCCAAATAAACGTTCCTTTCAATGAATATTTTTTAAATTACCATATACACGTGATTGGCTCGGTGACTATTTGAGCAGCACTTTACACAGGACGATGAATTTTCCACAGAAACGAAAGTTGTGTAAGGTGTTCCCCAAGGAAGCATAAAAGAACGTCTAAAGTTAGCAATATACACAAGTGAATGATCGAATAGAGTCAGCAGCCATGTCAAATTGTTCGCGTCGTTGCTGTTGCCTACAGGAGAGTATCATCAATAGACGAGCGTAAATAGAAGTGTAACGAATGAGAGCTGTCTTTAAATGATGACAAATGCAAGCTAATGGCCATGATAAAAAAGAGAGAACCCAGAAGCTTCCAATTACAAGAGTATTGGTGAACATCTGGAGCCCGTCACGCCATTTAAATATTGATGGGGAGGGGGGGGAGGTGAGGGGAGGGCGGGTGAGGAGCTAAGAAGCACCGAGCGACATGGCACAGTCGCTAGTACACTGGACTCGTACTTGGGAGGACGACGGTATCAAACCCGCGTCCGGCCGACACCTAATTTAGTTTTTCCGTGATTCCGCTGGGATGATTCCTTTGAAAGGGAACGGCGCTTTGCTTTCCACATCCTTGCCACGATCCGAGCTTGTGCTCCGTCTTTAATGACCACAATGTCGATGGGACGTTAAATCCAGTCTTCATTCCTTCCTTCCTTTTCAGGTAGGAAGCATTGTAAAACAGGACACGTATAATCTGTAGTAGACTGGGCGATTGGAAACTTAGATTTGTTGGGAGGGTTCTGGTAAAGTGGAATCTATTTGTAAAGGATATAGCATATAAGTCACTAGTTCAAATGGCTCTGAGCACTATGGGACTTAACATCTGTGGTCATCAGTCCCCTAGAACTTAGAACTACTTAAACCTAACTAACCTAAGGACATCACACACATCCATGCCCGAGGCAGGATTCGAACCTGCGACCGTAGCGGTCACGCGGTTCCAGACTGAAGCGCCTAGAACCGCACGGCCACACCGGCCGGCTAAGGCGCTAGTGCTGTCATCTCTAGAGCACTGCTCCAGATCTTGGCGTTCTTACCTGGTAGACACGACAGCAGACAAAGAAAGAATCAAGACCCACTGCTAGGATCGTAATAGCTCGGTACAACCCGTACAAGGGCGTAACAAGGATTGTCAGAGAATTTTTTTTTTTCTTCGTCAGTCTTCTCACTGGTTTGATACGGCCCGCCACGAATTCCTCTCTTGAGTCCATGCCTGCATTTCAGACTATTTCTTGCACGCTACGTCCTAAAGTATTTGTTGGATGTATTACAATCTCTTTCTTCCTCCACAGTTTTTAGCCTCTATAGTTTCCTCAGGTAACGTGAAAGTTCTCCCTTGATGTCTTAACACATGCCCTATCATCTTGTCCCTTCTTCTTCTCAATGATTTCCATATGTTCCTCCGTTCGCGGATTCTGCGGAGAACCTCCTCATTCCTTACCTTGTCAGACCACCTAATTTTCAAAAAAATCAAATGGCTCGGAGCACTATGGGACTCAACTGCTGTGGTCATAAGTCCCCTAGAACTTAGAACTACTTAAACCTAACTAACCTAAGGACAGCACACAACACCCAGCCATCACGAGGCAGAGAAAATCCCTGACCCCGCCGGGAATCGAACCCGGGAACCCGGGCCTGGGAAGCGAGAACGCTACCGCACGACCACGAGATGCGGGCACCTAATTTTCAACATTCTTCCTGCCGCAGTACATCCCAAACGCTTACATTCATTCCTTTCGTGGTTTTCACGCGGTCAGTGATTTCCTACCATAAAATGCCGTGCTCCAAACGTACATTCTCATCGCCATGAAGCTTCTTCAGCGACAGGCCACATATCAGAAGTCTTCGGCCGCCATTGCTAATGATTTTTACCAAAAATTTAAGCGATGGCTGTGTTCGGATCTGGAACCCAGGAGGTTTTAATTAGTAGGCAAATAACTGTTTGGAATAAAACTGAGGACTTCTGACGAAACCGTGTTAGGTAAATTCAGAGAACCGATAACGGAAAAAGAATTAGCGACAGTTGTATCACCACCACCGTCATATTTCCTGGTTAGGGATCGTAAGATTAAAATAAGAGAGATGAGGGCGTACATAATGGCATAACAGACAGTAATTACTCCCTTCGCTCAATCCGTGACTGGATTAGGAAAGAAAATCGCTAGTACTGGTACGAATTATTCTTCGCCGTGCACCGAACCATAGACTACGGAGTATACAAGCTTGTACCTGTAAATTATGCTTCACTGACCGAACAACTTGCCTTCCGTCCATACGTAGCTTGTGTATGTTGTAGGTATTTATGAGCTCTAGCACCACAATCCATCCCCATTGTCCTTGATCCTGTGGTGCGCATGAAAGTGAGCGCATGATGTTGATCAAGTTTCGCTCATTTAAACAACTCAACGAGTATGTTGTAGAGGAGATGGCTATAACCCTACGATTCTTTCCATTTTGATTTGGCTTTCCGCGTGTTTCGTAGGAGGATGACGACTTTAATCGTAAATGGAGCATTGCTTATATGGGCGCCAATGGTCGTGGCGACTTTTTCTTTTCGCTACAGTATCCTCTTTTTTGAGGCACTTAACAGAAAGTATTTTGGAGCTGAAACGTGACCACCTATATATCTCTACTTCGAAAACCAACTGATGGTGTGTGGCGGAATATACTTCAGGCAAGGCTATGATTTACCCCCTTTTCTGCTCTGCGCGCGAAAGGTGAACTCAGTGACGAACGATGTTAAGTCTCCTTTTCTGTTTTTTGTCATCAGTGTTGATGAGACCCGCCACGAATTTCTCTCTTGGGTCAGAGTCTTCACCTCATAGTAGCACTTGCAACTTATATCCTCAATTATTTGCTGGATGTATTCCAATCTCTGTTTTCCTCTACTTTTTAACCCTCTACGGCTCCCTCTTGTACAATGGAAGTTATTCCCTGATGTCTTAACAGATGTCCTATCATCCTGTCCCTTCTTCTTGTCAGTGTTTTCCGTATATTCCTTTTCTCGCCAATTCCCCGTAAAACTTCCTCATTCTTTACCTAATCGGTTTATCAAGTTTTGAACACTCTCCTATAGCACTACACCTCAAAAGCTTTGATTCTCTTCACTTCCCGTTTTCCCACAGTCCGTATTTCGCTAACATACAATGCTGTGCTACAAACGTACATTCTCAGAAATTTCTTCATCTAATTAAGGCCTATGTTTGATGCTAGTAGACTTATCTCAGCTAGGAATGCTCTTTTTGCCAGGGCTAGCCTGCTTTTTATGTTCTCCTTGCTCCGTCCGTCAAGACTGGTTTTGCTGCAAAGGTAGTAGACAGTTCATTCCATTTAGCGGATCACGTAATTCTTCTTCACTTTCACTGAAGATAGCAAAGTCATCAGTGAATCTTATCGTTGATATCCTTTCACTTTGAATTTTAATTCCATTCTTGAGCCTTTCTTTTATTTCCGTCATTACTTCTTTGATGTACAGACTGAACAGTAGCAGTGGAAGACTTTATTCCTGTCTTACACCCTTTTTAATCCGAGCACTTCGTTCTTGGTCTTCCACTCTTGTTGTTCCCTCATGACTCTCGTACATCTTGGTATTACCCGTCTTTCCTTATAGCTTACCCCTGTTTTTCTCAGGATTTCGGACATCTTGCACCATTTGCATCGTCGAACGCTTTTTCTGGGTCGACAAATCCTTTGAACGTGACCTTATCTTTCTTCAGTCTTGCTTCCATTATCAATGGAAACGTCAGAATTACCTCTCTGATGCCTTTACCTTGCCTAAAGCCAATCTGTTCTTCATCTAACACATTCTCAATTTTTTTCCCATTCTTCTGTATATCATTCTTGTCAGAAACTCGGATACATGAGCTGCTAAGCTGATTGTGCAATAAGTTGGCTCTTTCAGTCTTCGGAATTGTGTGGGTGCTGTTTTCCCGAAAGTCAGGCGCTATATACCCAAACTCATAAATTCTACACACCAACGTGAGAAGTCGTTTTGTTGCCTTTTCCCCCAATGACTATAGAAATTCTCATGGAATTTTCTCTATCCGTTCTGTCTTATACGATCTCAAGTCTCCCGAACCTCTTTTAAATGTTGATTCTAATACTGGATTCCGTATCTCTTCTATATCGACTCCTGTTTCTTCTTCTATCACGCCATCAGACATATCTTCCCCCTCATAGAGGTCTTCAATATACTTTTTCCTCCTATCTGCTCTTTCCTCCGCATTTAATAGTGGAATTCGCATTGTACTCTTAATGTTACCACCCTTTCTTTTATTTCCTTGATCGTTTTTGTACTTCCTTCTTTTATCGATCAGCTGAAGTATTTCTTCTGTTACCCAAGGTTTCTTCACAGCTGCCTTCTTTGTACCTATGTTTTTCTTCCATTTTCTATACTGCCCTTCTTAGAGATGTGCATTCCTCTTCAACTGAACTGCCTACTGAGCTATTCATTATCGCAGTATCTATGCCTTCAAGGAACTTCAAGCGTACCTCTTCATTCCTTAGCACTTCCGCATTGATTCTTCCTCACCAGTCTCTTAAACGACAGCCTTCTCTTCATCACTACTAAATTTGTTCTGAGTCTATTTTGCTCCTGGGTACGTCTTACAATCCAGTGTCTGTTTCCGGAATCTCTGCCTGATTGTAGTGTAATCTACCTATAATCCTCTTGTATCTCCCGATCTTTTATAAGTATGCCTCCTCCTATTGCTATTCTTGAACAGAGTATTCTCTATTATCATTTGAAATTTATTGCAGAACTCGATTAGTCTTTCTCCTCTCTCATTCCTAGTACCGAGCCCATATTCTCCCGTAACACTTTCTTTCACTTCTTTCCCTACAACTGCATTCCAATCCCCCATGACTATTAGATTTTCGTTTACCTCTACGTACTGAATTACCCGTTTGGTATCCTCATATACTTTCTCAATCTCTTCTTGTTCGGCTTGTGACCTCGGCATGTATACCTGAAGTACCGCGAGTTACTGTAAACAGCTCAGTGACAGTTGTTCTCATCAGAATCGACAGCAAACCAACAACAACAAAACTAACTCTTCTCAAAATGCGTCTCTGTTCTTCAGATATTCTCTGTCTCTATCCTACTTGGCAAGGATCCCAAACTGACAAGCAATATTCAAGAATCGGTCGAGCAAGGATTTTGTAAGCTAACTTTTTCGTGGGTGAAATGCATTTTCTTCTTCCTGTGAATCTGTGTCTTGCATTTGATTTTACTACAATTTGTTTTACGTCACCGTTCCATAAGGCCGCACCGGACAGACTCCTAGATATTTTACGGCTGTTTCCACTTCCCGTGATTTGTGACCAATAGCGTAATCGAGCAGTATATGTCTATCTGCCAACTGATACATTACATTTACTTACGTTGAGCACCTGTTCTTAGTTTCTGCCGCAAGTGTTGATGCACTGCAAGTATCTTGCGTTTCCTACGTTTTATGGGTTTGGGACTTTCCGGAATAAAGCAGCAGCATCTGAGAACATCCTCAGGGAGCTTTCTGTGGTATCCACTGGATCATTTATAAACATTTTCAACAATAAAGCTTCTCTAGCACTCCCATGAGATACTTGCGAAATTACATTTACCTTCAACGACTTCACCTCCTGTAAAACTAGTAGCCTTGCTGTTGTGATAATACAGAAGAAACTTTTGTAGCTCTGCTGTGTTTAGAAGATACTGATTACGAAGACCACTCAATAAGGTTAGTTCTACTGCTCGATCTGAAGTGTGAAACCGTCCGAGTTCACTGAAATGTTACTCGCAGTTTCCACGTCTAGCAAAAAGTACTGCAGTTACTCAAACACTGTTATATAAATTACACATAAAAGTGACATGAGGGGCTATTTGCTCAAAGTATCCCCCAAAGCTCGCGCCCACATTCAAAGCAAGCAGAGCTGGAGAGAGTATATTTATGCACACCTACAGGAGAGAGTGTGTCAGTGTTTAAGGGGAAGGTCTGTCTTCTTTTACGAGCAGAGGATTCCCTTTCGTTGCGCTACCTGGTGAAATGTGGCCGGATGTTTTAAAAATGTGAGGTCACTGTGTTGAAGCCAGGTTCACTGGTCTACCAGGATCTGGGCAAAAGGGCGCTGCGCTGTAAATAACACGATTCCATCCGCCTGACGGTACCGTGACAAGATACGCCATTGTTTACAGTCTATCTAAAAGAGTCACAACGGACCTCCAGTTTCACTCGCAGTTCGGTCTCCCCGGAATGTCTGGCAGAAACGCAAAGGTTACGCAGTCTGGTTTTAGAAAGTTGTGCTCAAGGTCAATATGAAATCGCAGTTGTTTTGGAAAACTGTAGTACATACTTTCATATCATATTTGACTTGTCTGGACATATTATAAGTTTTTCTGTCTATATGTGAAGGCTAATGTCAGGAACTACTGTAGTGATTTTGATACAGTTATCAGAAATAGATAGACTGCTTCACAGCGAAAGTTTGTGCGTGACACTATTACACGGCCCAGTCAAATTAATATGACAACCGCCTATACTCGACGTCGACTTGCGATAACCAGTCACATATGGTAGGTGGCAGCACTAGCAATGCAGGCTATATGAAGCATGTTTTAGGAACGTGGAAAACAGTGCAGTCGTTGTTGTGACGTGGAAACGGATCCGTTTATCTGACATCCAGAGGGAAATGATCATTGGCTTTAGGGGCAAAGGTGGAAGCATTTCCGAAACAGCTGGGGTCTGTAAACTGTTCGTGTACCGCCGTGGTTACAGTATGAAGTTTATGGCAAAGACTATCGAAAATCGGCGCTGAGGTAACTGTGGTGCACCACGGGCTGGGGCGTCGTGTACGCGCTAGTAGACAGTCAACTGTTAAGCAGCTGACCGCCCAGATGAACCAGGAGGCTACCAGCAGTGTCTTCAGCGAACGTTGCCGCGTATGGCCCTCTGTAGCAGGCGCCTGGCTCGTGCACCCATGCTGACTGCAGTTCATCAGCGAAGGCCGCAGTTTGCACTCCAGTACGGCAACTGGACGTCCATTGAGTGGCGACAGGTGGCCTTTTCAAGTGAGTCACATTTTATGCTCCTTCGGACAGATGGTCATTGGCGTGTACGACGTGAAACGTCTGAAAGCAAACACCGTCCAACAATCGCCGGAAAGGCCCAGGCCGGAGAGAATCCCCCGGGTGATCTCATCATTCTGGAACGCACAGTGTATCAACACAAATATGCATCTATCCTTTGGGGGCCATTCCTATATCCAGCCCTATATCCAGCTTCTTTTTATTCTGCACGATGGCATCTACCAGCAGGACAATGCAATGTGCACTGGTGCACGTGCATGGTTCGAAGGGCACTAGGATGAGTTTACCATATTCCCAGGTCACCTGACATACTCAGTCGAGAATCTATGGTACCACCTTGATCGCGCTGTTCGCGCCATGAATCCTCGCCCGAGAAACCTAATGCAGATGGCCGCAGCACTGTAGTCGGCATGGTTCCACATTCCTTCAGACTCTTTTCCTACACGTCTCGCAGCGGCCCGCGCTGCAAAAGGTGGTTATTCAGGCTTTTGACTGGTGGTCACATCAATGTCACTGGACAAACAAATGTTCCACCCGTAGATAATTAGCGCTACCCGTGCGAAGCCAGCGTCTCTAGTATATCCATAAGTATAGGGGTGGAATTGCCCTGTAGCAAAAATAGTAGTACTACCAGTACAGAGCCATTAAAAGAAGAATGAAACGATTTCATTAGTCTACTAACTAAAAGTATTATAAAATTCCAACCAAGATATTGGTATCGTCCATTTGTGGCCTGCATTTGTTTGTCCCACGGGCGCTCGATACAGAAACAGGTGTTGCCCGTTTCCCTTTCAGGTTTAATGTTTAATAATGAAGTGATCTTTCACACGGGCCATCAGAATGTATCGATTACAGAAATGAATGTCAATCATAATTAACTTTTCTGCGTCACTGTCTGTTTATTATCTCTGCTATATACGAATCGTATCAGGGCTGAACCCGATTTTCAAGGTAAATACATATAACTGAAAAAGGTCATATTTTTGAAATAGTTATTTATTTTATGAATCGAGTTTCGAACTTTTTAGGCTCATCTTCAGATGATGTACAGGAAGTTACGAAGCTGTTTCAAAGTGTAGTGCTGGGTACTGGCTCTGTGACAAGAAGACGAACATGCATTAACGCATTGACGGGACTATTTTTTATGCGCCGATTTGACCCACGGTCCAAACTCGATGACGCTGTGCCCACTGCAATCGTATTGACGAAGTCATTGGGTCCACATGGGAACACGTAGTTGTCGCCTGCTGCGGAACCCCCTGTTCAACAATGTGGACTGAACATACTGTTCAGTGTGCTCCGAAACACTTGTACCTGCACAGGGATTGTACTTCGTTGTCTGACCTGCCGCTCATCGGCGCCTATCCCGCTTTACAGGCCACATTCGGTGATGAAACCTGGAGGTACAACACACTGTCGCCTACTAGTGCTTTCAGCGTCCTCCCCCCCATTTCGCTGTTTCGCGGATGTTCACCCCCAGGCGTCGGGCCCTAGCAATCCGCCTTTTGTCAAAGTCGCTTACGTCAGTGGATTTCCATAACTGCAACACGTATCATTGCTACAATAATTTCCATTCATCTATGCTACGCAGTATGGTTTCCTTACAATGTCATGTGCTAGGCGGCATTCAGTAAGCGTGGGCGAGAGTCATAATACACTCCTGGAAATTGAAATAAGAACACCGTGAATTCATTGTCCCAGGAAGGGGAAACTTTATTGACACATTCCTGGGGTCCGATACATCACATGATCACACTGACAGAACCACAGGCACATAGACACAGGCAACAGAGCATGCACAATGTCGGCACTAGTACAGTGTATATCCACCTTTCGCAGCAATGCAGGCTGCTATTCTCCCATGGAGACGATCGTAGAGATGCTGGATGTAGTCCTGTGGAACGGCTTGCCATGCCATTTCCACCTGGCGCCTCAGTTGGACCAGCGTTCGTGCTGGACGTGCAGACTGCGTGAGACGACGCTTCATCCAGTCCCAAACATGCTCAATGGGGGACAGATCCGGAGATCTTGCTGGCCAGGGTAGTTGACTTACACCTTCTAGAGCACGTTGGGTGGCACGGGATACATGCGGACGTGCATTGTCCTGTTGGAACAGCAAGTTCCCTTGCCGGTCTAGGAATGGGAGAACGATGGGTTCGATGACGGTTTGGATGTACCGTGCACTATTCAGTGTCCCCTCGACGATCACCAGTGGTGTACGGCCAGTGTAGGAGATCGCTCCCCACACCATGATGCCGGGTGTTGGCCCTGTGTGCCTCGGTCGTATGCAGTCCTGATTGTGGCGCTCACCTGCACGGCGCCAAGCACGCATACGACCATCATTGGCACCAAGGCAGAAGCGACTCTCATCGCTGAAGACGACACGTCTCCATTCGTCCCTCCATTCACGCCTGTCGCGACACCACTGGAGGCGGGCTGCACGATGTTGGGGCGTGAGCGGAAGACGGCCTAACGGTGTGCGGGACCGTAGCCCAGCTTCATGGAGACGGTTGCGAATGGTCCTCGCCGATACCCCAGGAGCAACAGTGTCCCTAATTTGCTGGGAAGTGGCGGTGCGGTCCCCTACGGCACTGCGTAGGATCCTACGGTCTTGGCGTGCATCCGTGCGTCGCTGCGGTCCGGTCCCAGGTCGATGGGCACGTGCACCTTCCGCCGACCACTGGCGACAACATCGATGTACTGTGGAGACCTCACGCCCCACGTGTTGAGCAATTCGGCGGTACGTCCACCCGGCCTCCCGCATGCCCACTATACGCCCTCGCTCAAAGTCCGTCAACTGCACATACGGTTCACGTCCACGCTGTCGCGGCATGCTACCAGTGTTAAAGACTGCGATGGAGCTCCGTATGCCACGGCAAACTGGCTGACACTGACGGCGGCGGTGCACAAATGCTGCGCAGCTAGCGCCATTCGACGGCCAACACCGCGGGTCCTGGTGTGTCCGCTGTGCCGTGCGTGTGATCATTGCTTGTACAGCCCTCTCGCAGTGTCCGGAGCAAGTATGGTGGGTCTGACACACCGGTGTCAATGTGTTCTTTTTTCCATTTCCTGGAGTGTATTTTGGCTGACCAGTGTATGCTTCAGTCCTCACATACATGTAACATAACTAAAAACAAAACAGCCATTTATTTCGAGAACGACGTATAGGGCTATATTTGGCGAAAAAAATAGTTCAATGTGAATTTACGATGCGTACCTCCTTGTTTCAATGAATCTCTGTCCTCTACATAGAGGGAAACACACGCGCACTTTCATATCACTAAAACCGACATTACTCCAGGGATTTCAAGACACTCACGCCTTCTCAAAACTTTCTGTTCCCAAATTCAAATAGTTACTTTTACGTATATGAATATTATTTGTTTCTCTCCGGTAAATTACAAGAATAACAATTTATGATGCAGAGGGTCGTATAAATGGGAAAACAGTGTTCAGTGAGGATAAATACAGGCAAGCCAAAGCAATAAATTGGTAAACATAACGATTACATCAAAATATCATTGGAAAGAAAGATTTTGGAAAAGTACAATGTCATAGGTGTGCGTGTGTATTCCTAAGGTCATCTGCTGAGGTCATCGGTCCCTAGATTTACACACTACTTAAACTAACTTATGCTAAGAACAACACACACACCCATGCTCCAGAGAGGACTCGAACATCCAGCGGGAGCGGCCGCGCAATCCGCGACATGGTGCCTCAAACCGCGTGCCCACTCCCCGCGGCCATCTTATAGGTACTTAGGATTATGTGACAGACAATGGAACCTCTGTGGAGGAAAAAGGAGTAGAATATCTATGGATAAAAGAACTTCTGAAAATGTGAAAGATTCCTTGAAAGCAAAAAGAACTCCGACAGAATTAGAAAAGAGACTCGTCCAGTGCATTTTCTGGACTATAGTATTAGATGGCAGTAACATTGGACACTCAGAAAGAAACATAAAAAAAAATATTTGGTTAGTTTTGAGATATGGTTGTGGAGAAAAATGTTAAAAGTGTAATGGTGTGATAATGATCAGTGATGAAGCCCACTATCTGGTCGAAAATTTGTGGACTCCTGTTAATATACAGGGTGATCAAAAAGTCGGCATAAATTTGAAAACTTAATAAACTACGGAATAAAGTAGATAGAGAGGTAAAAATTGACACACATGCTTGGAATGACATGGGATTTTACTAGAACCAAAAAAAAAAAAAAAAAAAAAAAACAACGAAGTATTGCTAGACGTGTGAAAGATCTCTTGCGCGCGTCGTTTGGTGATGATCGTGTGCTCAGTCGCCAATTTCGTCATGCTTGGCCTCTCAGGTCCCCAGACCTCAGTACGTGCGATTATTGGCTTTGGGGTTACCTGAAGCCGCAAGTGTATCGTGATCGACCGACATCTCTAGGGATGCTGAAAGACAACATCCGACGCCAATGCCTCACCATAACTCCGGACATGCTTTACAGTGCTGTTCACAACATTATTCCTTGACTACAGCTATTGTTGAGGAATGATGGTGGACATATTGAGCATTTCCTGTAAAGAACATCATCTCTAATCTGATCAGATGAAGCGCCATCTGTCGGACATTTTTGAACTTTTGTATTTTTTTGGTTCTAATAAAACCCCATGTCATTCCAAGCATGTGTGACAATTTGTACCTCTCTATCTACATTATTCCGTGATTTACTCAGTTTTCAAATTTATACTGGCTTTTGATCACCTGGTACATTAACTGGGTTTGTGCCGCCCCTTCGCCTTTATGACAGCTTGAAGTCTGCTGGGGGACAGTTTTGAGTGAGGATTCTCCATGTCCGTAGAGTGCTGGCAGCCCAGTCTTCCTGAAGAGATGAAACCAATGAAGTTAGTGATACTGAACCCTCGGGCCCAGAACGAAGTCGACGATATAGCTCATCCTAAAGTTACTCCACTTGGTACAAGTCGGGTTTCTGGCAGGCCAGAAATTTTATTGTCCACAAACCATTACCTCATAGATGTTGATTTATGAAAGGTTGCATTGTACTGTAAACTGTGTTAGTATCCTTCCATATTTAACGTTTTCTTAAGGGCAATAACGGGATCACACTGTAACTAAGACCGGAACACTACCACATCCGTACTTCACTGTTGGTACTACACACAAAGGCGGGTAACGTTCTTCAGTTATTCGCCAAATCCAAATGTTTCCATCGGATTGTCACAGGTTACAGCGTGATTCACCGCTCTAAATCACTGTTTTCCAGTCATCAACTGTCCAGTGGTGTCACAATTCACACCACCTAAAGCGTTACTTAGCGCTAACTACAAAACTATGTGACTTACGTGGAGCTGTTCGACCGTTGTACTCCGTTCTTTTTAACTCCCTAGGAAAATTCACTGTGCTACTTGCACCCATGGTGGTGGTTGTTGTTGTTGTTGTTGTGGTCTTCAGTCCTGAGACTGGTTTGATGCAGCTCTCCATGCTACTCTATCCTGTGCAAGCTTCTTCATCTCCCAGTACCTACTGCAACCTACATCCTTCAGAATCTGCTTAGTGTATTCATCTCTTGGTGTCCCTCTACGATTTTTACCCTCCACACTGCCCTCCAATACTAAATTGGTGATCCCTTGATGCCTCAGAACATGTCCTACCAACCGATCCCGTCTTCTGGTCAAGTTGTGCCACAAACTCCTGTTCTCCCCAATCCTATTCAATACTTCCTCATTAGTTATGTGATCTACCCATCTAATCTTCAACATTCATCTGTAGCACCACATTTCGAAAGCTTCTATTCTCTTCTTGTCCAAACTATTTATCGTCCATGTTTCACTTCCATACATGGCTACACTCCACACAAATACTTTCAGAAACGACTTCCTGACACTTAAATCTATACTCGATGTTAACAAATTTCTCTTCTTCAGAAACGCTTTCCTTGCCATTGCCAGTCTACATTTTATATCCTCTCTACTTCGATCATCATCAGTTATTTTGCTCCCCAAATAGCAAAACTCCTTTACTACTTTAAGTGTCTCATTTCCTAATCTAATTCCCTCAGCATCACCCGACTTAATTCGACTACATTCCATTATCCTCGTTTTGGTTTTGTTGATGTTCATCTCATATCCTCCTTTCAAGACACCCATGGTAGCACTCTGGAATTCAAGAGTGATTCCTTCCGCTGACTTCGTGCTATTTTTTTTTTTTTTTACAATCACCCTTCGCAGTGCTCGAGGGTCCCTTCAATCAGTACATGAGGTCTGGCTGGTCTTGGTTTAGCTATGATCGTGTCTTCGTTTTTCCACTTCATTATCTCACCAGTCGACTTGGGTAGCTTTAGAAGGGTTGACATGTCCGTGGTGGACTTGTTACCGATGTGACATCCACTGACAAGTCCACATTCGAAGTCATTAAGTTCTCCTGACCGACCCATTCTGCTGTCACTGGTCCTCTACTGACAATACAGCACTCCCCTCCTCGTTTCGTACGGTAGGTCCACCTTTCATGACTGGTCAGTTCGGCATTATACAGGGAAGTCCGGATAATGGACAAAGGAACATATCTTGGCTGTGACAGGTATGGCGAAGAAATTGCCTACAGCGGAGCGTCATTGAAGCAAAGATTGCAGGGGACTAGGGAAGAGGAAGAAGATATGGACGAAGTTATTAGCAGATTAAGGAAGAAACACAGGACAGAAGAAAGTCAAGAGCGTCTGATTGTAAGATACATATATCAAAGAAGAAGAAGGAGAGATATAATAAGAAAACTTAAAAGCGGTGTCTTGTTTGTTTCAAGTTACTTGCTGTATGGGCTGTGATTTTTGATATTTTTTGTCTAAACCAGCAATCAAAACAGGGGTCACTACTTCCACCACAACAAGTGGATTTAGTGCTCACGTACTCACACTGAGCCGTGAACACTTCCCAGTTTATCAGTGGGGAATAGTTGAACATGATTACTACTGTTATCGGTACCATGCGTGCAATGGTCGTGCCAGGCGCACGATTTTGAATCTTTTTACTATCGTTAGTGGCGCGAGACCTGCACGACCTTATAGCAACCGTTATAGTTCTGCATTATTCTGTTACACTAGGGGTGAGTTTACGTAAGGAAAGAGAGAGAATGTAATATTAACGGACTCATTTATTAAACAGTTGAGAATCGAACAATAATGCAACCAAATGGGGGTGGGGGAAAGACAGATTCGAGTAAAGGAAGGGGTTGCAGGCGTGCAACGACCACCACCAGGAATTATCCGAAGACTGAGAAGAATCGCTCGGTAGCCTCCCGTACTAAAGCAATAAAACCCGCAAGACGCGAAACTATTCACAATGACCTATCAGGTTCCCTCTGGGCCGCAGGGCGCGAATTTTCAGTGCACGTCGGCGCTCATGCTTACCGAACTTCATCTCCTGGAAGCGGCACCGGTCTCCGGCACGGTCACACCAGAACTGAGCTACCGCCCCTTTGTCCACTATCCACCCGCGGAGGGCGGTTGGCACCTGAACTGGCCAATCATAGGGCCGGAATTTCACAGGGAGGCGACCTCACGACGCTAAAATCGAGAAGAAATAGCAGTTACAAGGTTGGTAAGGCAGGTTGGGGAACTGAGAACAGAAGAAACTTTGGCCACTACTGAATGTTCAAACGACACCACGTGCTACCCTGGCTGCTAGGAAGACTGCTGCCCTCGCCCATAAATAAAGAAAATTTCTAGCGCCAAGCTCCTCTCACAGATCAGTGTGAGACAAACTGTAAAAATCGTCAAATAAATCAGGCAACCCATAGAAATTATTAATATTACCTGAATTACTATTTTACCGAGTACCAGAATGCTGGGATTAGAAATATGAAATACGAGCATTGAATGGTGAATGCAGTGCACGTCTTTCAAACTATTTGTTTATAAGAATCCACAAACTGAGTACAGTATGATACAATATTTCTTAATTTATTAATGTCTCAACAGGAGTATTTTGGAACACCAACGTTGCGTTCTACCAATATGACTGTTATTGACAATTACCCTCAGAGCAGCTTTCTGGGCAAAATACTGTTGGCCAGGTCCTTGGCCAGATTGTAGTCCAACTCTAAACTAATTTCTGTTTTCTATCGTTCATTTCCAGAATGTGCACTTGCACTGTCTCTAGGTAGCGGCCGCATCTCTCAGCCTTAATATTCTTTCTGACGCAGCAGGCAAGCATGAGTAATCATTTTCCGCGGATTCGCCTACCGGGTCACTACAAATTAACCTATGTACTTGACTACCACGTGGGAGAAAATAGCTTACCAAGTGAAACGAAAGGTCAACGTAAGCCACGACTTCCAGATAGCGTGCAACGATTGCGAAAGCAATCAAATTTATTCGCTTCCTTGAAAATTTTTTGGCGACTGGATTATGTCTCCCAAATTGTAAGGGCAATGGGCCGCCGGTTATTAATTTAGGAACACCTTTGACTTACAGTAGCCAATAACGAGCAAGTAACAGCAAGGATAAAGTGAAATACAGCCATTTAGTTGCTATAATGAAAGGTTTGTTCAAATCTTTGACATATATTTCCACGACTGCTCTGCAGTCCTCCTTGGTTACACTGGTTACATAATATTGTGGAGGTTCCTTAAAATTGCAGCCATAAGGCACTAATGAAAGATAAAATTCACCTCCATAATAGTAGAAACATATAAATCATACTGCTCGTCAGTAGACAGTACTTCACAAATGTAACTACTGACGGAAAGACGTTTTTAAAGACTTCGAAACCTAGGTCAATGGGTTTGAATAAACCTCTCATTCCAGCACTTGGTCAGCTGTATTTGACTTTCTCATCACGGAAACTCCTTTCTAGAGTTGCTGAATACAGCCATATTCAAGATTTTAAACGGGCAAGTAGTCTGATGCGAAAACCAACTCGCGCTTTTCTCGCGTAACATCCAGGGCAGTTAGGTAGTTACAGTTTTACTTGACTTGCGAAAAGCATTTGATCCAATACCCAACCTATGGTTATTATCGAAAGTATGGTTGTATGGGCTATCAAGCGAAATTTGTGGCTGGACTGAGAATTTCTTAGTCGGGAGGCCACAACTTGCTATCTTGTACTGTCTGTTCAAAAATGGTTCAAATGGCTCTAAGCACTATGGGACTTAACATCTGAGATCATCAGTCCCCTAGAACTTAGAACTACTTAAACCTAACTAACCTAAGCACATCACACACATGCACACGCGAGGCAGGATTCGAACCTGCGACCGTAGAGGTCGCGCGGTTGCAGACTTAAGCGCCTAGAACCGCTCGTTCATAGCGGCCGGCCTTGTACTGTCTGTCCTCGACATGTTGTACATCAGTGACCTTGCAGACTATTGTGCTGGTCGAAATAACACTCGTCAACACAGTGGTGGGGTCTTAGATTTACATCTGAAGGAAGCTGAGTTCATATTACAACACACACAAAATATTAGATCACTTTATTATAACTGAACAACATGAAATACTTAACACTGAAACGATCCAGGACGACAGGAATTTCATGTGTATTTGTTACTGTCTCTGAGCATTGGCATGTCACCTGATGCTCTAATAGATAATAGTCTCTTCTCTCGTAGCAGTATTGACTATAAACTTTGCTAGATTGTTCTATCTAAAAACAACTCTATCCTCTTCGGCGGTGATTGCAGAATGCACTGAGCTGTACTCCGTTCTGACGTCAGCAAGCTTGATGGCGGGGCCAATGATATATTCGGGCTCTGCAACGAACGAGACTCACAAGAGAGACAGACCGTGGTGCTTACGTCACAGCAGGTGACACTGTAGCTCTTAAGAGCGCAAGCAGCCGTCTCCGGCAGGGAGCGAGTAACTATTTCAGACGAGTTTAATAATTCTTGACTGCGTGTTTAAATACATGCAAGTTCTCGAGAGCATATGACATCTTTAAGACCTTTAGTGGGTACCTTTTGTAGTGTTGGCAGAAGAGCCAACACCGTGTTGCTAGAGGAGGCCGAAATACACGCGTTTAAGCTCACGCAGACTGGCGTGAGGTCTGGAACAATTAAAGGAGTTGAGTCTAATAAATAAAGAACGTAGTGGCTTGAATACTTAACTTTAATCCATAATTGGTGTACATCGCTCTTGACGGTACTCTAATAACAATCTCAATATAAATTGGTAATGGCGCCTTGCTAGGTCGTAGCAAATGACGTAGCTGAACGCTATGCTAACTATCGTCTCGGCAAATGAGAGCGTATTTGTCAGTGAACCTTTCCTAGCAAAGTCGGCTGTACAACTGGGGCGAGTGCTAGAACGTCTTTCTAGACCTGCCGTGTGGCGGCGCTCGGTCTGCAATCACTGACAGTGGCGACACGCGGGTCCGACGTATACTACCGGACCGCGGCCGATTTAAAGGCTACCACCTAGCAAGTGTGGTGTCTGGCGGTGACACCACAGCTTTCAATTACAAACTGATTTCTCGTGAGCCCTGCACGAAGCCGAGCGTTCGCGAAGTGTGGCCGACAAGCCGACTAGTGTGACGTCACACGTTCGTTGCAGTGTCCGTATATCTCGTTGGCCGCGACGGCGAAGTCGTGACGTTACACAAGTCAGATTGTCCGCCCGCTTCTCGCACCCTCGACTCCGCGCAGTGCCTACAAGAAATCAGTATTTTATTGAAAGGTCGTAAAGGTCTTAATTTTGTCATGTGCTATCGACAGCTTGCCTGCATTTGAACACGCAGTCAAGAATTATTAAACTGTCTGAAATAGTTACTCGCTTCACGTCGCAGACGCCTGCTGGCGCTCGTAAGAACTGCAGTGTTACGTGCTGTGACGTACGCGTTGCGACCTGTCTTTCTTGTGAGCCTCGGCATGCGGTAGCGGTCGGATATGGAACTCTTGAAGGCGTGTCTACATCGACTTCGCTCGGTCGTCGCAGCGTCTGGCAACGACTACGCTTACTTGTGGTTCCGTCGGGAGGCACTAACTTTGCTTTGTGGCCTCGTTCTTCGGACGACATCACAGCGACTATATTAACAGTAACCTAAGAGTTTCAGTCGATGATGCAGTTATTTATAATGAAATACTGTCTGAAGAAAGCTGCACAAAGATTGTCAGAGTTGGTAAAACTTGCAACAACTGGCAACTTGCTTTAAATTACAGTAATGTAAAATTTTGTACTGTACAAAACGCAGACGGCTGCTTTATCAGTTTGTTACATCTGGAATCAGTCAACTTATGCAAATACCTGGCTATCATTTACTCTAGGGAAGCTGCACGGTCATCAGTGGTATCTGTTCTTTCGAGAACAGTTTCTATCTTCACATATATAGTTAAAGGCTACCCAGCCATTGACCTCCGTCTGTGCGAATGCGCACAGGTTGCCCGAGCTCTTACGGGAATCGTCAGCTTAGTGTGCGCGAGTAATGAGTGGATGGGCAAATATCTATTAGTTACATTACGTATGTAGATTGTGGACTGTTGGGAATGTGGGTCTCACGGAATGCGTGCAAGGGATAAGTCCCTGCAGTCGCGCTATTCATTTGTGTCCTCCGTGGCTCAGATGGATAAAGCGTCTGCCACGAAAGCAGGAGATCCCGGTCGCGGCACACATTTTCAGGTGTCCACGTCGAGGTATATCAACAACGCCTGTCGGCAGCTAAGGGTTTCGGTTAATTATCATTTATTCAAGAGAAGCTGCACGATCATCAACGGTATCTGTTCTTTAGAGAACAGTTACTGTCTTCATATATTAAGTAGAAAGTTCACATAGGTTAAGTAGTACGTAGGAGGAAAACTTCGAGTAATTTATAGTATACTGGGTAAATGCAACTAGTCTACAAAGGAGATTACTTAGAAAAATTTTGTACGACCCATCCTAGGATACTGTTCACGTGTGTGATCCCATACCAGATAGGACTAACAGCTAACGCCGAACTTATACAAAAGATGACAGCTATACTAGCTACAGGTTTGTTTCAGCCATGGGAGAGCGTCACGGGGTTGGTCAATACATATGAACTGACAGATGATTTAAGGTAGACCTAAACTATCCGGCGAAATCCTACTTACAAAATTTCAAGAACCTGCATTAAGTGAGGAAATACACCTACAACCTCCTACGTATTGCTCCAATAGTGAACGGGAAGACAGGGTCAGATTCATTAAAGCGCGCACAGAGGCGTCTAACAATCATTCTTCGAATCCTGCCTCGGGTATGGATGTGTGTGATGTCCTTGGGTTAGTTAGGTTTAAGTAGTTTTAAGTTCTAGGGGACTGATGATCTCAGAAGTTAAGTCCCATAGTGCTCAGAGCAATTTGAACCATTTGAAGAATCATTCTTCCCGTGCTCCACATGCGAATTCAACTGGAAAAAAGCCCTGATAAGTGTTTAATAGCAAGTATCGTGTGTGGTGCTCCTCACAGAAGTTTGCAGAAAACAGACGGAGAACATGAAATAGAGGTAACTGCAATTTCAGAGAGATGCCACTCCTCTTGTACCACTGAGTGAAGTATCATGGCGCGGTGTCACATTTGGCCAGTGTATATTGCTGGTAACTGCAACAGTTCTAGACGACCTCCAATCATGTGCTCAAATGCTCAGTATTCGTCGGATGTGGTGATAGCAATGACTCAGGGTGTAGTGGTGGGGGCGGGGGGGGGGGGGCGCGTTTGATGAATGCAGATTAACGCGAGAAAAGTGAGCACTTACAGGGTTCTATCACAAGGGAACATCACTCTAATGGAACAGGCTTACCAATGGAACGGGGAGTATGAACTGCTGGATGCGTCCTTCAATGTTCAGTAGAGCTGTGACACAAATTCTGAACTACATGTATTCGTTGCTATTGGGCAGTCTACGCGAACCAGAATGTTATTTATTACTGTCGTTCTTGTTCGTCTGGAGTACTGTTAACAGTAATCAATCAATGCGCAAGTGTTTGCTTATAGGCAGCTTCTGGTCAACACCGACAAAAAATGGATTTTTGACACAATTTTCGTCCCTGGAGAATACGAGTACAGATTATGTCTTCAAAACTATTTTTTTTTATATATTGGAAGTATTTTAGAAGTTTGAGATCTTGAATAGAATCATACGCCGACCGAAGCACAGCCAGCTGTAGGCGCTCGATGTATTAATTGACGAAGAGGTTCGACTAGTGTACGAATATACACTCCTGGAAATTGAAATAAGAACACCGTGAATTCATTGTCCCAGGAAGGGGAAACTTTATTGACACATTCCTGGGGTCAGATACATCACATGATCACACTGACAGAACCACAGGCACATAGACACAGGCAACAGAGCATGCACAATGTCGGCACTAGTACAGTGTATATCCACCTTTCGCAGCAATGCAGGCTGCTATTCTCCCATGGAGACGATCGTAGAGATGCTGGATGTAGTCCTGTGGAACGGCTTGCCATGCCATTTCCACCTGGCGCCTCAGTTGGACCAGCGTTCGTGCTGGACGTGCAGACCGCGTGAGACGACGCTTCATCCAGTCCCAAACATGCTCAATGGAGGACAGATCCGGAGATCTTGCTGGCCAGGGTAGTTGACTTACACCTTCTAGAGCACGTTGGGTGGCACGGGATACATGCGGACGTGCATTGTCCTGTTGGAACAGCAAGTTCCCTTGCCGGTCTAGGAATGGTAGAACGATGGGTTCGATGACGGTTTGGATGTACCGTGCACTATTCAGTGTCCCCTCGACGATCACCAGTGGTGTACGGCCAGTGTAGGAGATCGCTCCCCACACCATGATGCCGGGTGTTGGCCCTGTGTGCCTCGGTCGTATGCAGTCCTGATTGTGGCGCTCACCTGCACGGCGCCAAACACGCATACGACCATCATTGGCACCAAGGCAGAAGCGACTCTCATCGCTGAAGACGACACGTCTCCATTCGTCCCTCCATTCACGCCTGTCGCGACACCACTGGAGGCGGGCTGCACGATGTTGGGGCGTGAGCGGAAGACGGCCTAACGGTGTGCGGGACCGTAGCCCAGCTTCATGGAGACGGTTGCGAATGGTCCTCGCCGATACCCCAGGAGCAACAGTGTCCCTAATTTGCTGGGAAGTGGCGGTGCGGTCCCCTACGGCACTGCGTAGGATCCTACGGTCTTGGCGTGCATCCGTGCGTCGCTGCGGTCCGGTCCCAGGTCGACGGGCACGTGCACCTTCCGCCGACCACTGGCGACAACATCGATGTACTGTGGAGACCTCACGCCCCACGTGTTGAGCAATTCGGTGGTACGTCCACCCGGCCTCCCGCATGCCCACTATACGCCCTCGCTCAAAGTCCGTCAACTGCACATACGGTTCACGTCCACGCTGTCGCGGCATGCTACCAGTGTTAAAGACTGCGATGGAGCTCCGTATGCCACGGCAAACTGGCTGACACTGACGGCGGCGGTGCACAAATGCGCAGCTAGCGCCATTCGACGGCCAACACCGCGGTTCCTGGTGTGTCCGCTGTGCCGTGCGTGTGATCATTGCTTGTACAGCCCTCTCGCAGTGTCCGGAGCAAGTATGGTGGGTCTGACACACCGGTGTCAATGTGTTCTTTTTTCCATTTCCAGGAGTGTATGTCCAATGAGCCCGCCCGGTTAGCCGAGCTGTCTAACGCACGGCTTTCCGGGCGGAAAGGAGCGCCTGGTCCCCGGCACGAATCCGCCCGGCGGACTTGTGTCGAGGTCCGGTGAACCGGCCAGCCTGTGGATGGTTTTTAGGCGGTTTTCCATCTGCCTCGGCGAATGCGGGCTGGTTCCCCTTATTCCGCCTCAGCTACACTATGTCGGCGATTGCTGCGCAAACAATTTCTCCACGTACGCGTACACCACCATTACTCTACCACGCAAACATATGGGTTACACACGTCTGGTGTGAGAGGTTCCCTGGGGGGAGGGAGGGGGGAGGGGGCGAACCGCACAATAACCCTGAAAGAGTGGTTCGGTGTGGGGCGGTGGAGGGGTGAAGTGGACTGCAATAGTCGTCGTGGGGTTGTGGACCACTACGGCTGCGGCGGGGACGGGGCCCCTCCGTCGTTTCTAGGCCTCCGGTTAACATACAATACAATATGTCCAATGAAGATTTGCTTAAACGATGCAGCGGTGCCAATACGCAAAATGACAACGAGAGCTTCAACGCGTGCATTTGGAAATAGGTACCGAAATGTCTTCATTGTGGAGCAAAAACTGCTCAAATAGCAGCATATACAGCTGTAGGTATAGTCAAGGAAGGTTTTTAATCTATTCTGAAGACCATCAACGTGTTAGGAATTATAAGAGGGACGAACAGCAAAAACTTCGCGGAAGTACCTGACGGGAAACGTTTGGCCGCCGCGGAGTAAGGAATGTCACAGCCTGTTAAAAGAAATTCGAAATTAGAGCGTGCTGAGGAAGAGGAACGGTGCTTCTATGGTCCTGGCACCGCTGATTAACCGTAAGTTTTGGACACCATCGCTAGTTTAACCGGTTCATTTGATTTTCTATAACTGAAAGATAGTTAAATTTCAGGATCTTTAACGAAAGCATATTTTAAATTCGAATTGTAAATGTCTATTTTTTAACATTTGAATATATAAAAACATGCCGAGTAAGTGATATGTTTTTCAAATAGCTTCCATTTTTTGAACTATTTTTCAAAACTCCGTGATGGCCCGCCAAATTCATTCCAATTAAATTTTTTTTTTATTTTTATGTGCCCCGGAAACAGCCACAAGTCTGTACAACGCTAAGCGCAAACCAGGACGCGCCGCGTGGCGCATGCTTTGACAAGGGCTGCAGCCCTCATGTTTAATTTTGTTATGGAATAATTTCATTCAAATTTGAATGTATTTACAATAAAGTGGTAAAACTCCATTTTAATAAAAACTCTGCTTGTATGAAAAAATTAAATTTCTGCCATTTTTCGTGCCTCTGGACAAGAACCTCTCCTCAAGAGAGACAAGTGACCGGAAAGAGAACGGCGTTTATGTACATTTCATTTCAAAACATTTTCGAGTATACGTGAATTATTTACGTATGTTCGTAATTGCCATGTTATTGGCGAAAAGCGCTCCTGAGCTCATTAATTTTCGATATAAAGTTCATATAAAGTTCATTCCAATTTTTTAAAATTTATTTTATTTTATTTTTTTTATTTTTTATTTATTTATTTTTTTGTTGTTGACCGTACCAGCCTCGACTTTTCAGTCATTATGAATAGCCCCTAATGTTTGTTGACTGATGACTGCATCAGAGTACGGTACGGGTGCACATATCCTCCAGTGCCTTGTTAGATAACCGTATGACGAACTGTTACAAAATGAAGGCAACTAATATTCGAAAGGATTCATTAAAATTTATTCGGGGTGTGGAAGACTACGTACTTTTATCATTCGACCAGTACCTCTTTTAAGGTGCATGAATTATTTTCAAGGTTGCTTTTACGATGACTTACTGAAATGAAATGCCTCAGAACCTTTATGTGAAAACTTGTAAAGATTTTTAAATAAAACAAACTTTATTAACATTTTTCATCTACAGCCATCGTGTCCACATGTTTATTTCTCAAATTAGTCACCCTAGCAACGAACACATTCCTCCTAAGAGAAACTAGTTTGTTGATATCGTCACTGTAGAATGTTTGACTTCGTTGACGAAACTAAAACCTCATCTATGCTTGCATTGCTTCATCAGTATCAAAGAGAAGTCCCCTGAGTGACAGGGGGAAAGGGATGGAGGTAAAAATAGTAAAAGGCGACCAAGAGATGATAACAGTTAGCAGGTTCGCATGGTTGTAGGTTACAGTAGTCATGCCGAAATGGAGAGGCTTGCACGTGATAGAGGGTGTGGAAAGCTGCAACAAGCCAGTCTTCGGACTGAAGACCATTGCAAGGGCAGCAGCAACAACGTATTGTAGTATAATTACTTGAGGTAACTCATCCTTTAGGAGCAATGTGTTGATTGCAGAATAGCGAGCAGTGATGATAATAATATGCGATTTTCACCTACTATCATCATGTAGACGTTTTTTTTTAGAGAACTGGACATTTTCAACTGCTCCTCCACAATGTTTAATTACATTCTTGAGTAATAATATATCACAATTTGAGAAGAGTAGTGATGGAGGCAGTTACCATAATACAAGAAAAATTATTTAATGAAAATTAGTTTTTAATATATCACGTTGTAAATTAGATCAACAATATAAAACGATTTCTCCTAGCCGCACAAAGATCCCTTACGCCAAATAGCCAGTCGTGAAAATTTGTAAATTTTTGATAGCTATGAAAATTCTTGTAAGATTTAAACCCAAAACATGGGTCGCATGCGATACGTAATTGATGTGCAAATAGTTCACCTCCTTACTGTTATCTATTGTACGTGACCCACGTTTTCCGTTTTAAACCTTACAAGTATTTTCACAGCTATTAAAAGTTCAAAACCACAAATTTTCAGGATTACCTCGATGGAGTTAGGAACGTGTATGGGGCTAAAAGAAATGTTTCATACTTTTTAGTCCAATTTAAAAAGTAATATATTAAAAGTTTATATTTATTCAAACAGTTATTTTCTACCTTTCTGACATGTGTGTGTGAAATTTCTCAACCAATTTCAGACAATTTGATCAGGTTACAACAGAGATGTGGTAAATTTCAGGTTTACTTTGTTTCTCTTGACTTGAGTCAACCAATATATTGCTTCCTCCTCCGTATACCCTTCGAAAAGACAGTGAAGATAAACATTGACAGAGATTCGAGCCACACGGAGGCTTAAGGCTTACAAGCAACCGTTCTTCCCGCGAACCGTAAGCGACTGGAACACGAAAAGGGGGAAATGGCAGTTTTACACGAAGTAACTTTCGCGACACACCAGAAAACAAAAGCTAGTTAATACTGAATTCTCATCCACTTCTGATCTATTTTGATAGTTTCAGGTCTCTAACTCGTCGGGAAATTAGTTTAAAATCAGTTTTGATAGTTTAAGTTCTCTAGCTCATCGGGAAATTAGTTTAAAATCAATTGCAAACAGACTAGAAAGCGACCTCATAAAAATGTGGTAATAATTACCTGTAGTGCTCATTACTACAGATGTCAGAGGTTCAGAAACTAGTTCAGTATGCACTCACAAAAATATTTCATCATGTTCGCATTGATATGAAACATCTGTTAAGCAGGAAAGAAAATTTTTAATATAGCCTAAAGACTTTTTTTCTGGACAGCTCCAATTCCGTAGACGATTATTTCTTAAGAATTTGTAGTTTGTGTAGCCAAGGCAAAGTAATTTTAAGTGTATCGCTAGTCATATGCGTAGTACTGAAGAGTAATATATTCGTTTCGATTAAAATGAAGTTAGTAAGGTATTTAGTAATCTAAGAAGCCACAGTCACGAACAAGTCATGTGTACATAATATTAGGAAAAACTCCGCTAACAGCTAGTAAAATTGCTGTTTATTAAAAAAAGATTGGTTTCGCGGCCTAAAGCAGCATCATCAGGGGCAACAGCGTTCAAATATCATAGGCATACCCGTCGCTCCTAGTCAAAGTTTACTATTCAGAGAATATCGTCGATACTACGGCGAGCGTAAGGTAAAGAGGGCATCCTCCATTCTTAAAAATGTACCTGTGTCAGCGGGACGGCAGAGCAGCTTGGAGCAGGGAAAAGCAAAAGCGACCCGTACAAACGGCATAGAGAGACTCATACAGACACAATAATGCGGCAGGGGACTTAAATGGCACGCAGGTGACGCCATGCACTACCTGATATGTTCCAAAACGCTGCGCGTAAAAACGGGATTGGGTAGCCCTTGGGCTAGGAACCATTTATATACCCAACAGAAGAATCGTCTTACTGTAACAATCCTACAGTATAGGTTCAAAGATTGAATATAACACGCTTTCTTGAGCTTGGGGAAATGGAGCAAATCGGTTGACTCTTTTTGCATTATATACGGCCTATACAGCGGCCAAAGGGCTTATGAGGCACAATTTAGTCCATGTGTGGTTTCTGAGAAAACCCGAAATACATAGTTTTGGGTACCAAAACCGAATCGCAGATTCCAAGATGGCTATGCACAGCAAATTGCTGACATCCTTACTATATATTCCTAAGATCCCGATCTTGAATAAACTTGAAATTTGTCTTCGTACTTCTATGCATTTCCGATATACAGAAGTTCAGAGTTACCCTACTTGTACACGTAAAATACGCATCTAAAATCCAGTGTCAGGCGAAAACGTAGTTCACAAAATAACGTACCACGGAGAAGTATGCTGCAAAGTGTCTCTGTCATCACGAAGAGTTTTGCAGACTCTTACTGTAATACTGAAGCACACGAAAAATCGCTGCGCACATAAAATCCGGCTTGAGACGTAAAAATACTTTTGTGTTATTTCCACTTCATATAAGTAAAGTATCAAAATTTTACTGACCCATGAAGTTATTTTCATGTGAGTGGCAAAACCAGCTGTGGCAGGAAAAGAAGGGAACCAGGGATAAAATGCCGCTATCGGAGCACAAAAAATGCGAATATGCCTGACTGAAAAGTAAGGTACCAGCTGCCTCATTATTCCTTCCTCAGCACTTTTATTTTTTCCGAAAATTTTGGCATGCAAACATACTTGCACTTAATTTGCTGAAAGAGAAGGAAACGATAGCAGGGGGAAAGAGACCGAAAAGTAATAAATACTGGATGATAGGAGACGTCGGTTGTGTTATGGAGGGAGTGAAGGAAACATTGGCAGTGTGTGAGAAAAGGAGAGACACAGTAGTAGTAGAAGATAGTCGACAGTGACAGAGTAGTACCCACAGAAGAAGAAATGGAGACAGTGCCAGTGGGAGAGGAATAAAGAGAAGGAGGAAGTGAAGAGGGTGAGTGGCGGTGGTCACAAGAGACAGAATCTAAGCGAATGACGACGAGGAAGAGATTGTCAGTGACAGTGACAACAGACAACAGCAGTGGGATGGAATGAACGAGGTAGTTGCAATAAGACAGGACAAGAGGGAGACAATGACAGTAAGAGGAGACCAGTAATAATAGGACAGAACGAAGGAGACAGTAGCCCTGAGTCAGGAGACAGTGACAGACAGACACAAAGAGATAATGACCATGAGTTGGGCTGAATGAGTGAGTGAGAATGGGCAAGTGGGAGTGGATGGGTGTGAGCGACTTACAGCGATGGACTAGTGGGTGTGAGCGAGCTACGATTAGAAGAGCTTGTGGGAGTGATATGTGAGCTGTACGTTAAAAAGAGTGCGAATATGTTTGCATGCCAAAATTTTTGGGAAAATTTTTAAAGGTGCAGAGGAAGATAGAATGAGGTAGCTGGTACCACACTTTTCACTTAGTCTGTTAAACAGGAGTATATTCAGCTATATTGTGCTCTGATATGAGCATTTTTTCGCTGGTTTATAACATCTATTGGCTATTCCAAGGAGTCCTGCCGTTCAGCGGTAGATGGCAATGGTATCGTTTACACAGTGCCAGGGGCTTAAATTCATCATAGTTCAGCGAGTTTGCGTGAAACATTTGTAAATTATACAGGTAAATCTTTCTCGTGAATCACTCCATCTATTAATGAAAACATATCAGAATTCGTATGGTAGTTTCTCGAGCATGCAGACAGAAACAGCGAGGAGGTTCTTTAATTTATATTTGTATAGAAGAAGAAGAAGAAGAAGAAGAAGAGGGAGATAAATATGTACAATAAGTAAAATTTCGTTGTTTACTAATCTTTTGGTGATGTTTTTAAAGGTCAAAGCATAGTTGACTGGTGGCTTACACAATCGTTCCACTTGCAAATACTGATTGTGCTAACAATCAGACCCGTCGGAGGTTCGAGTCTTCCCTTAGGCATTGGTGGGTATGTGTTGTCCTTAGTGTAAGTTAGTTTAAGTTAGATTAAGTAGTGTGTAAGCCAAGGGACCGATGACATCAGCAGTTTGGTCCAATAGAACTTACCACAAATTTCCAGTTTTCAACAATCAGACTCTGGACGACACTGGTACCCCTAATTAACCACGCAGCAGCAATTTTAAAATGTGTTGTGTGGTGTGAGCTGGTTGAGCAGTGTGTGTTGCTCTGTGTCCGCAGGGGAGCCGCACCCGACGTCGCTGTTCCGCCTGCTGAAGCGCACCCCGTCTCTGGGCAGCCCCTCCCAGCCGCCCCCGCAGCCGCCCCCGAGACTGCCGCCGCTCACTGATGGAGGAGGCGAGCACAGCTGCTCACAAGTCATGCTCAGCAGGGAACCCGCAGGTCAGTCGCCACTGCGCGCAAACAACGCCTGTTTGTGAACACCACACCATCTTCAGAACTCGGTGGTGTTTGAGACGAGCCCAGCTAGACTGCCACTAGCTGGTGACTTTGCGGCTCGATTACGAAGTGACGAAATGTCATACTACAATTCCGTAGGTCCGCGGTTCAATCCTCGTCTATCCTACGAAAAATGACAACGGTTCGCATTATAACTTAAACAGTAACTATCCTTATAAGTGGATGGTTAAGTCAGTTCAAAGGTTGGGAGGTTAGGCTGTAGCCGATGGTGAAACTCATATAGGGACATGCGGTAACACGACCTTGGTTCGCTGCCAGGCCACTTGGAGCGCTGCAAGTTTATCAGTCCACCAGCTCACTTTCTTATTGGGTGATTCTTCTAAGTCTTCATGTTTGTTTTTGTTTCGAAGTCAACAGAAGTTGGTGTCATCACATTGCGCTTCTTATCACGACTTCTCCCGTGTACTGCACACTTCGAACTGCGTTGTAAAAATGTTGCTCGTATTCTGATTGCGTTTCGGTCGCATCCGTAATAGTGGACGGTTCAAATTATTCCATTTTTGAAGGCGTTTCGGCCTCACCCGTAATATTGGACGGATCAAATTATTCCATTTTTTTCTTTCATATTAAACAGAAGCTGCTCTCCTTGCATAGTGTTCTTTGGACTTGGGTGAACTGTTCCATTTAAATGCATTGCAAGTATATTAATGTTGAAACTTCCTGGCAGATTAAAACTGTGTGCCGGACGGAGGCTCGAACTCGGTACTTTTGCCTTTCGCGGGCAAGTGCTCTACCAACTGAGCTACCCAAGCACGACTCACGCTCCGTCCTCACAGCTTTACTTCTGCCAGTATCTCGTCTCCTACCTTCCAGCCTTTACAGAAGCTCTCCTGCGAACCTTGCAGAACTAGCACTCCTGAAAGAAAGGATATTGCGGAGACATGCCTTAGCCACAGCCCAGGAGATGTTTCCAGAATGAGATTTTCAGTCTGCAGCGGAGTGTGCGCTGATATGAAGCTTCCTGGCAGATTAAAACTGTGTGCCGGACCGAGACTCGAAGTCGGAACCTTTGCCTTTCGCGGGCAAGTCTTCTACCAACTGAGCTACCCAAGCACGACTCACGACTCGTCCTCAGGTTCGCAGGAGAGCTTCTGTACAGTTTGGGAGGTAGGACACGAGGTACTGGCAGAAGTAAAGCTGCGAGGACAGGGCGTGAGTCGTGCTTGGGTAGCTCAGTTGGTAGAGCACTTGCCCGCGAATAGAAAAGTCCCGAGTTCGCGTCTCGGTCCGGCACAGAGATTTAATCTTCCAGGAAGTTTCATATCAGCGCACACTCCGCTGCAGAGTGAAAATCTCATTCTAGATATATTAATTTTGTTTGCGTCCATTCTCCGTAACTCCTCGCATTCAATGGAGAACTCCATGTAAGCAGGTTTTGACAGAACTACTATTCAAGTTTACTACATCTTGTCATGGGATGAGGATATAAATCTGCTTCGATACGTTTCGTTTTTTTGCTGCTGAGTGCCAAGCGTTTCAGAATGGTTTGCAGAGTATGGGTGTACAGTAGATGTAGATGAGTACCACTATGCTTTGTAGTCTTAGTGACTACACTACTCTTTCTTGTATATGCTAAAAATGCGGCGGTAGTTACGGAAATGTGTTCGTACTTCATTAACAGGCAACCCATACATTTTACCTGAAGTCAACTAAAATTTGGATGGCATCCATTAAATGCGAGACTATGAAAACCGGATGAGAACAAAATTAAGGTAGAATACGAGAAATATACGTACAATGCATCTAAATCGAGCATATCGCACACGGATTCGTAAGAAGTAAGAAAAAGACACGAAATGACGGAGTACCATGCAACGAAATCAGATTATGTTTTATATGAAACAAAAACAAATGTGGAATCAATCATTTGCCCCACCCATTATTATTAATACGAGCAAAAATTAAACAGAACACTAACATTACATTTACAATGCAATTCAAAGAGTACAATACCCACAAGAAGGTCGTAATCAGGAGCGTAATTTCCACCCGCTAACGGCCACACGGTCGAAGTTACACTACTGGATTTTACAAATAAATAATTTTACAGTGAAAAGGCAACCACGATGTTACTTATTATCAGCTCTAGCTAGGAGATGTTAATCTTAGTTTTTGATTGAGATTTCTCCAATATATTATTTTTCAAAGTAAGAAAACCGTTTACAGTTCCACACTTCCACATCAGACTACCAGGTCCACCTGTAAAGTATAAATGAAAAATATTAACATCTAGTACACTTATTTCACAAGAATACGGATTCTTGCGTCATATTTCCCGTGTTCGAAGTTCACTGCCAGACCACTACCAATGCTATTGTCGGTCTCTGTTTCCGTATCGTAATAGGTGTCTTGCCCTACTGATATTTCGGTGTTCTGTGGACCACACCACCTCCACCACTTTGTCGAACAAAGCAATGTGGTATTCAAAACTACCTTTGGTTTCGCGACAGCTTTGCGTCAGCAAGGGAACAAGATAAAAAGAACCGAATAACTGTTTGTTCTTTGACCAAGAACAAGTAATACATTGTTCACAGTCTTAGGAAATTTAGGTATATGCACAGCCAGCTGCGATATACTCTGGATTTAACGATGGAACGGGTCTGAGTGCCTCAACTGGTCACATTATGCTTGTCTGCCGTCTCGGACGTGGAGGGATAGCTGTTTTATTGCAATAGATTGTTGAACCAAATGGAGATCTACCTGTTGTTGTTGTCTTCAGTCCTGAGACTGGTTTGATGCAGCTCTCCATGCTACTCTATCCTGTGCAAGCTTCTTCATCTCCCAGTACTTACTGCAACCTACATCCTTCTGAATCTGCCTAGTATATTCATCTCTTGGTCTCCCTTTACGATTTTTACCCTCCACGCTGCCCTCCAATGCTAAATTTGTGATCCCTTGATGCCTCAGAACATATCCTACCAACCGGTCCCTTCTTCTTGTCAAGTTGTGCCACAAACTCCTCTTCTCCCCAATTCTATTCAATACCTCCTCATTAATTATGTGATCTACCCATCTAATCTTCAGCATTCTTCTGTAGCACCACATTTCGAAAGCTTCTATACTCTTCTTGTCCAAACTATTTATCGTCCATGTTTCACTTCCATACATGGCTACACTCCATACAAATACTTTCAGAAAAGACTTCCTGACACTTAAATCTATGCTCGATGTTAACAAATTTCTCTTCTTCAGAAACGCTTTCCTTGCCATTGCCAGTCTACATTTTATATCCTCTCTACTTCGACCATCATCAGTTATTTTGCTCCCCAAATAGCAAAACTCCTTTACTACTTTAAGTGTCTCATTTCCTAATCTAATTCCCTCAGCATCACCCGACTTAATTCGACTACATTCCAAAATCCTTGTTTTCCTTTTGTTGATGTTCATCTTATATCCTCCTTTCAAGACACTGTCCATTCCGTTCGTTCAATTGCTCTTCCAAGTCCTTTGCTGTCTCTGACAGAACTACAATGTCATCGGCGAACCTCAACGTTTTTATTTCTTCTCCATGGACTTTAATACCTACTCCGAATTTTTCTTTTGTTTCCTTTACTGCTTGCTCAATATACAAATTGAATAACATCGGGGACAGGCTACAACCCTGTCTCACTCCCTTCCCAACTGCTGCTTCCCTTTCATGCCCCTCGACTCTTATAACTGCCATCTGGTTTCTGTACAAATTGTAAATAGCCTTTCGCTCACTGTATTTTACCCCTGCCACCTTTAGAATTTGAAAGAGAGTATTCCAATCAACATTGTCAAAAGCTTTCTTTAAGTCTACAAATGCTAGAAATGTAGGTTTGCCTTTCCTTAATCTATTTTCTAAGATAAGTCGTAGGGTCAGTATTGCCTCACGTGTTCCAACATTTCTGCGGAATCCAAACTGATCTTCGCCGAGGTCGGCTTCTACCAATTTTTCCATTCGTCTGTAAAGAATTCACGTTAGTATTTTGCAGCTGTGACTTATTAAACTGATAGTTAGGTAATTTTCACATCTGTCAAAATGGTTCAAATGGCTCTGAGCACTATGGGACTCAACTGCTGAGGTCATTAGTCCCCTAGAACTTAGAACTAGTTAAACCTAACTAACCTAAGGACATCACAAACATCCATGCCCGAGGCAGGATTCGAACCTGCGACCGTAGCGGTGTTGCGGTTCCAGACTGCAGCGCCTTTAACCGCACGGCCACTTCGGCCGGCTCACATCTGTCAACACCTGCTTTCTTTGGGATTGGAATTATTATATTCTTCTTGAAGTCTGAGGGTATTTCGCCTGTCTCATACATCTTGCTCACCAGATGGTAGAGTTTTGTCAGGACTCGCTCTCTCAAGGCCGTCAGTAGTTCCAGTGGAATGTTTTCTACTCCCGGGGCCTTGTTTCGACTCAGGTCTTTCAGTGCTCTGTCAAACTCTTCACGCAGTATCGTATCTCCCATTTCATCTTCATCTACATCCTCTTCCATTTCCATAATATTGTCCTCAGGTACATCGCCCTTGTATAGACCCTCAATATACTCCTTCCACCTTTCTGCTTTCCCTTCTTTGCTTAGAACTGGGTTTCCATCTGAGCTCTTGATATTCATACAAGTGGCTCTCTTTTTTCCAAAGGGGAGATCTACCTACGTATAGTTAAATACACAGTTGGCATTTACTTATACCCCATTCGTCGTTCAAAACTGTGCGTTGGGAAACAGGTTTCACTCCTGCTTCACAGACCGTAGTAAACGTAGTGATCCAATTTACTCCAATAAAAGATATGTAGACTTTTTGCCTGTGTGGCTATGAAGTCCGTAATCATTGTACAGCCTGTCAGGTTCCATCTCTGCAGAACGTAACAAACCTTTTTGTAATAATAATAACAATAATAATAATAATAAGCAGCTATTTCAATTCGTAGTGAGACAGTGGAGGTGCTATTAATTTTAAATTTCGTACTTTCGAAGTACCTGAGAAAACATCAAAGTGCGAATCTCGCACTTCAGCGAATTGTGTGAGAAAAGCCACAGTCGTGAGCTAGCAGGAACAATCCAAACATAGCTGGTGCGAAAATTCAAAATAATGGCAAGGCCGTATACAGCAAACAACGAATGGAGCAAAACGAAAAGCGCCGTTTACAATATATTGTGACCGACTGACTTCTGACTGTGCCGTAGATGATTAGAAAAATGTGGAAATAAGATCTGTGTCTAGTATAACTGTTTGTATACTCTGTAAATGCGTGCTAGTCCTAAAATGTCATTTCATGGTCAGCTTTGGTCGTTTATGGGATCATGGAGCTAAAAATTAGTTTTCATATAAAATCTAATGGATATTTCTCTGAATGACTTTGTAGATCAGTGCCAAATGTGAGCATTCAGAATACAGCCGGAAGCATTCGTCTTTACCCGGAATAGCTCATTTTGAAGAGTTTCCAATCGTTCAGACGAACGTCGGCGGCCGCTGAGCACACTTCCGAATCATACAAGACGGCTGGAAGTATGATGGGAAGCCAAACTGCTCGTTTTGTGTTATTTGATAGTAATCGCTGAAGAGCAGATACACTTGACAAAATAGATCACAACCCGCATTAGTAATGTCCGACCTCCAAGTTGCTGTCTTGTCCATGCTAGGCCCAAGGTATCTGAGTTGGTGATTATGGAACTTGGGCTGGGAACTGAACAGAATTACTTGGCTCTCGTTAAGATTAACTTTCACCATCCGGACTGTGCACCGTTGGGTGAGTTTGTCCAGATGTCTCTGGAACCGCCTAACAACGTATTTCAGTTTGAGGCAGCGCTTGAGTAGCGCAGTGTCATTGGCATAAAGGGCTATTTCCCCTCTGGCCTGCTTCCGTATTACACTGATGTAGATGTCAGACAGCATGGGTCCCAGAACCGAATCCTGCGGAACGCCAGCCGTAATCTATTTTATGCTGCAGCATTGATTGCCATTCCTGGCGAATAATCTCCTCTCCCTCGAGAAAAAAATCAGTCAGTTTCTGGATAACATCTACATCTATGTGATTGCTCTGTTATTCACAATAAAGTGCCTGGCAGAGGGTTCAATGAACCACCTTTAAGCTGCCTCTCTACCGTTCCACTTTCGAACGGCATGCGGAAAAAGAACGAGCACTTAACTTTTTCAGTGGGAGCCCTGATTTCTTTTATTTTATCGTAATGATAATTTCTTCCCTATGTTGGTGGATGCCGACAGAACGTTTTCGCAATCGGAAGAGAAAACTGTTGATTGAAACTTCGTGAGAAGATCCTGTCACAACGAAAAACAGCTTTGTTTTAATGATTGCCACTCCAATTCACGTATCATGTCTGTGGAACTATCTCCCCTATTTCGCTATAATACAAAACGAGCTGCCCTTCTTAAAACTTTTTCGATGTCATCCGTCAGTTACACCTGCTGCAGATCCCACACCGCGGAGCAATACTCCAGGATATGGCGGACAAGCGTGGTGTAAACAGTCTCTCTAGTATACCTGTTGCACCTTCAAAGTGTTCTGCCAATGAATCGCAGTCTTTGGTTTGCTCTAGCCACAACATTATCTATGTGATCGTTCCAATTTAGGTTACTTGTAATTGTAATCCCTAAGTATTTAGTTGAATTTACAGCCTTCAGATTTGCGTCACTTAACGCGTAATCGAAATTTAGCGGATTTCTTTTAGTACTCATGAGAGTAACTTCACAATTTTCTTTATCCAGGGTCAATTGCCCCTTTTCGCACCACACAGATATCTTATCTAAATCATTTTTTCAATTCGTTTTGGTCATTTGATGACTTTACAAGTCGGTAAATCTAATTTAAATATCAAGCCATCATGCCAAAAAGGGTCAATAACCTTTTCTGTATCTAGCAATACAACTCCAGTGTTCTCTTCTTGAGTAACTTGGACGTGGTGAGTGGCTCGCTCAGTTTAGTGGCTCTGCCCACTAAACACGTGGCTCCTGCATACAGCGACAGCTAGGGCACCGGCGTAAATCACAATCGACGGGAAGTCGATATCTCTACGCAATTTGTTCTGCCTAGCGAGGTCATTTCCTGGTCACTGCTGCTGCCCAGCGTGCATGCAATGCTTTACTTCTCCCAGCAGTCTGGTAGACTTCCTCACGGACGGTCCCCGTCTCTTTGCTTTCACTCGAGGATTGTTTTCGCGCCCACCTTCCATCATTTCATCTTGAGCATGTCTGGCCCATTTCTATTTCAGTGCCTTTGCTTGTTGTATTACATAACTGACATAATCTATTCTTTTGCGCTCTCCTAAGATTACGGTTAGAGTTGAACATTCAAGTCTCTGCTTGGAATTCTCAGTTTTCCGTTGGTGAATGCACTTACTTTACATATTTCGCAGTTGCAACACAGTGGGCGACAAGTCTTCCTTTCACGTCCACTGGCATTTTGGACCTGTAGGCAATCGTATGTTTTACAAACGTACGCCATTCTAATTTTATACAGTGTAAAATGTCAGATTTAACATAGCCTCTGTTGTTGAATATCTCATCAAGGTATGAGCGTTTTCATTAAGCCAAACAATTGGTTTTATTAAAGCAAAATATTTTAGTTGTCCTACATTTATGAGTAAATAAAATAATATAGCGTACTGCTAGTACGAGCAATTGATGATGTTTTTCTTGAAGAAGTCCCTACTCTTATTACCGATGTGAGTGGTTCTTTACAGAGGAAAATTAAAAGCTTCTTCAACTCCTGTAGTCCAATAGTCCTCAGTTGCATGTAATATTACGATATTTTGGTATTTATTACTTTGGAACCTTGTAATCACAACAGAATAAAACACGATTTTGTTACCATACGCTTTTCGTCTTTTTTGTTTGCAAAGCATCTTTAGGGGCCTGTAATAGTACATATTTTTCTTTATACAGTTTTACATTTAGAAGAGTTCCGGCAATTTATGTTTTTCTGTGAGAGTCACAGATTTCGTGTTTGTTGATCTATGTGCTGTGTTCTTGTTCCTTTGTTATAGCGGTTCGTTTTCTGATAACTGCCATTTGAAATTTCGTATTTACACTTCATAGCGTTAAGAATTGAACACTTGTTTAGAAGTACTTTTTGAATGGTTGTTGTTATTGCCAATTATTGAATGTATTTTTGTTGTATGTGTGATCTCTTTCTCTCTCTCTCTCTCTCTCTCTCTCTCTCTCTCTCTCTCTCTGTGTGTGTGTGTGTGTGTGTGTGTGTGTGTGTATGTATGTATGTATGTAAAGGAGAGGTAGAGGGAGAGTGAGAGTGAGAGTGAGAGTGAGAGTGAGAGTGAGAGCGAGAGGGAGAGGGAGAGGGAGAGGGAGAGAGAATGTATTTGTTTTAATGTGGCAGCCCGTACAAATGGAATGCTTTTATCTTACCTTTCCACTTATTAAGTTTAGTAGAGAGTCTATATTGATGTGTGTCTGCTCGTTTATTACATGTTTGATCCCACTTTCTGGATGTGTTAGTTTCCCTGCATTTGTGTAAGGCATTTGTTGTGTTTGTTTATTCTGATTATTTTCATATCTTGTTCCATGTTTGTAGGATCGTGGTTGTGGTGTTTTAAGTGTTCTGCAAATGTGAAATGGCTTGTCTCGTACTTCAAACATCAAGTGTGTTCTTTGTACAGTGTTTTAAAATTCCTGTGTGTCATTCCTATGTATAATGCATCACAACTTTGACTTTCAAGTATGTATATTACTAATCTCTGGAATTTGCCCCTCTTGCATGTTGGATGGGCCAAGTTTGTCTAGAGGGCTTGTACAATTTTATATGCTATGTGGAGGCCCTGTTCCTTTAGTATGGTCGCCACGCAGTGTGTTAATTAAATTTAAATTTGTAGTAAGTTCCTATGGGACCAAACTGCTGAGGTAATCGGTACCTAGGCTTACACACTAATTAATATAACTCAGACTAACTTACGCTAAGGACAACACACACACACACACACACACACACACACTCATGCCCGAGGGAGGACTCTAACCTCCGACGGAGGGAACCGCGCGATCCGTGGCAAGGCGCCTTATCCCACGCTGCTACCCCACGCGACAGTCTGTTAATGAACGTATGTCGGCAACTGAAGATGCATTGCAAATAATAAAGGCGAAACGCGTACAGCACCAAAACTGTGTTTTATTTAGTTGTGTTTAGACGGTCTCAAAGTAATAAATATGATCATACCGGAAAATTAAAAGAATGCAGTATATTTATTTCTGTTTCTCTCATTATTGTATCCACCCGCATTCGCAAGGTGCAAAGTACGAGCATCTGCACCAAAATTGTGTTTTATTTAGTTGTGTTTAGACGGTCTCAAAGTAATAAATATCATCATACCGGAAAATTAAAAGACTGCAGTATATTTATTTCTGTTTCTCTCATTATTGTATCCACCCGCTTTCGCAAGGTGCAAAGTACGAGCATCTGCGTCATCACGTAGCGACTTTGGAAGAACGGGTGTACTGACATATCTGCAACATCTGTCAGATTTCATGCGGACTTATAAGCTCACTGGAGTCCGTTGTGAAAGCCTTCCTTCAAGAGATAAATCCAATTCCTTTGATGTTTCCTCCAGCCCCATAAAAAATGTTGCAACACGTTAGACTAGCTGTTTCTGCGCTGAGAGCAGGTGAGCCAACTAAATATTTTTTGCTCTTACGTTTCCACTTCAGCAAAATTTCCGAAACTTTTACTAGTAGGTTTAATGAATCAGAAGGAGAGCGTAAAGCTATGTACCGTACTCAAACTGAAACCTGGAACTTTTCTCACTAGAGGATTGTAGATATTTCTGTTCGCAGACTGGTACAGTCATTTAAATATAGAAATTTTTATTTTTAATCGGAATGCACAACGTTTGAAACTACGTTTACAGGTGCTCGTCTAATTTGTTCTTGTAGATGGGGATAGTGAGAAAATGCTGTTGCATCCGCAAAAAAAAAGAAAGAAAGCACTTGGAACTAAAAAAAAACGTGTGCAACTGTTAATGCAACTTCTCTGTGACTTTAGCCTGTTTCAGGTTAGAGAGTTTTCCTGCCACCTACTTGGGTGACATTCTCCAGGAACCTGTTCATTCTGAACGGGGCCGATTAATTTTTGTATCGAGAAAAGTGTTTCGAAGATATCAACTTCCTCGTTCAGTCATCCAGATTTACGTATTCCTTGAGTTCCTTAAATCAGTGTAGTTTAGCATCGGGAGAGTTCCCTCGATGTTGTCGTGCCGGATCTTGCAATCTTTTTACCCCCATTAAGCTAAAATTCCCTGTCTAAGGACGACGCCGTAGAAAACCTTTTATAATCGAAACAAATTCTTTTTAAATAATTTTTCAATTTTTTACTAACTGTCACACTCATTTTTATATGTTCAAGATTGGTCAGTTTCGATACTCGGTAACCATCTTCAAATACAATACTACACATTAAATCTCTATAAACGCCCGTCCAGGAATACATTTTGGAAACTGTAACGCTGTCGGAGAAGAAGTTTGTGATTGATACAATGGTTTAACAATCTAAATGCTCAACGCAGCATGATGTTTACAGGATCTGCAAGTTACCGGTGATGACTGAGACAAGTTAAGAATGAGCTAATAACAGTGATTGTATCAGGCAATAAAACTGTTAAAACATTACCAGTCATGAAATTTTCTATTGACAGTGCATTAAACTTCTCTCAAAATCAATTTAATGCGTCTATGTGCAATGGAATTTACATTGAAGCAGTGCGCATTATTAATTGTATCTTT
Source organism: Schistocerca nitens (assembly GCF_023898315.1). Classification (NCBI taxonomy): domain Eukaryota; kingdom Metazoa; phylum Arthropoda; class Insecta; order Orthoptera; family Acrididae; genus Schistocerca; species Schistocerca nitens. The sequence continues at coordinate 410,733,257 of NC_064620.1, forward strand.
TAAATAAGACTGCAGCTTCAAGTGGACGAAACCTTCACTCGCCCGTCCACGCTGAGTGTCTGGCTTGACCCTTACAAGTGTTCAACGAGAAGAGTGAACTGTCGTGCTATTTCTCTTGTTGGCGACTCTATTTAGTGAGGTGGAGCACAGTCCCTTCAGAGCATATCTGTCTTTGCGACATGCCCGTGCTGCTGGGTACAGCTTCCTCTCTCCATCCCCGACACATTCTTACGAAACTATCAATGCAAAAGTGCATGATTAATAAGTGTCTATACATTCCAACGATTTGAAAAGCAGATGGGTTTTAGAACGGAGAGATCTCTTTTCACAAAAAAGCGACGGGTAAAATTAGGGTATTTAACCAACTTTCGTAAACACTTTCAAAGCTTTTGACATTGCAAACTATGACCAGTAATAGCACGTAGTCATAAAATTAATGATAATTTATACATAGTGTCAAAAACTACTTTAGGGAGATGAGAAAGAATGAAACAAACTTTAACAAATACGAAGGGTAATACAGTTGTTTGGGCGCTGATGACCCGCAGTTGAGCGCCCCACAAAACAAACACCATCAATACAGCTGTCACTACCTTTGACGTTTTATGTAACGGACACTGCGTCTCTATCAGGAACGGTGTCCAGACAGGCGACAGCCACCTAATCGATATAAGTTACTCTCAGAGCTGCGAGGGGGGGGGGGGGGGGGGGGATGTGGAGTGAACACTATTTAGCTCGTCACTTATTCTATCCATTCCATTTTCTGATATACGTTGATCCACAGTTGGGAATATATGGGCTATTTAGCCCCGACCCATGTATAAACTTTCTCGTATTCGTATGCGCATGCGCATTCAAGTCACTTCCCTTGTCTTGCGCATGTGCATAGGTAGCGGGTCTGGCTTTTAAGTGAGCGACCATTTGTAGCTGCAATTTATGGCGGGTCATGGCCCATCGAACATAGGCCGGTGTGAGGTGGAACGTACACTATTAAGTTAAGTAATGGTTTTGACTTTGTACATATGTACCGTTTGTGTTTCCTTTTCTTTTTCGTTTATAAATGTATGACTATGGTGTTCTTTTAATCATTGACAAAGGTCTTCTCAGGCACTTGTGGGTTTTATTGTTGTTCTGAAAAAGCTGTAGTTATCTACGCCGAAACCTGGGTTAACACTAGGTGCTTTTTTCGCAATCGAGGCGGGTTTTTAGTTTTTTAATATATTTTAAATGTTTAATTTTATGCTGACGATGCCTTGGTTTTCCGGGGAACGCAATATGACTTACAATGGCTTTACCGCTTATGTTATCTGCGTAAAGAGAGGCAGTGATAGCGATGAAGATACTGGCACGAAACTAGCGAAGTTTGAAAACATTTGAGTATATGCGGTTCTTTACTGTGCGAGCTGAAGAACAAGAACAGATAGGAAACGAGAATCAAGTTATGGGTGTACGTGATAGCGAGTGCTGGTTTGCAACAAAAACAACATTGAGTAGAACACACGGGGCACAAGCAAAACTCTTGAGACGATCAAGAAGATATTCTAGAGAGGGTAATGTATGAAACGAAGTTGAATATGAAAACAACAGAAAGTGATGAAACTACATAGCACAACTGGTAACATGAACATGTGCGATGGGTCGACAGCACAACATGTCCGAAACTGGAGTTAAATTATAAACGAAATGGAAGAAGAGACATAGATAGGTCAGAAATTAGATGGAAAGATAATTTGTGGAGATGGAACAGGCTCCAAGCGTAGTACACGAAGTGTAGAAAAGAGGAAGAGAAAGAGGAAGAAGAAACTGTTTGCATATTGTATTCCTCAGACATAATTAATGGACTTGTCTTGTATTCGCCTCGCAGATGAGAAAACCGCCGAAGAACCACATGGAAATGGACTAGGGCAGCAGTCTTGTGCTCACTTCACTGACTAGTCGAGCATTTGTGTGACTGGATCAACCCCATCACTAGAGCTAATGCTCTGTGCATTACCCCATGCAAAAATTTAATGATGTAACAGGAATTTTTTCCTTCCTTTGGCTGGCGCTGTCCGACTTTGCAGGACCAACTCGTAATGGTCCTAACACTTGTTTTCGAGCCAGGACGGCCTTCTTAACACAATATATTTACCTTAGCGGCAGCAAGGTAGTCTATTTCATCTGTTTGCAAATTAGGTCAGCTCCGCCGTTTATTTTGTAACTGTTCGTGTGTTGTGCTGCTGAAGACATGAGCAGCCAAAGAGATATTTGGCTGTAAAATATAAAATTCTCTCGCTTCATCGGCGAGAGAAGATCCTTGACAGCTGACAACATTGTTGCCAGCATCCAAACGTAAAGGACAAAAAGCTGTTGGCAACACTGACTTAAAACCATATTTACGTACAGCTGCAGCAAGCCCCCCTTTTAAGTGCCAGGGATCTTTTCCGGCCAGACGTACTGCAGAGGGTGCTGAGAAACTGCTGATCGGTATACTAGACTGTACTCATCAATCACGCGTGCGAACTGAAACTACACTACTGGCCATTAAAATTGCTACACCAAGAAGAAACGCAGATGATATACTGGTATTCATTGGACAAATATATTATACTACAACTTACATGTGATTACATTTTCACGCAATTTGGGTGCATAGATCCTGAGAAATCAGTACCCAGAACAAACACCTTTGGCCGTAATAACGGCTTTGATACGCCTGGGCATTGAGTCAAACAGAGCTTGGATGGCGTGTACAGGTACAGCTGCCCATGCAGCTTCAAAACGATACCACAGCTGGCCAAGAGTAGTGACTGGCGTATTGTGAGTAGCCAATTGCTCGGCCACCATTGATCAGACGTTTCCAATTGGCGAGAGAGCTGGAGAATGTGCTGACCAGGGCAGCAGTCAAACATTTTCTGTATCCAGAAAGGCCTCTACAGGACTTGCAACATGCGGTCCTGCATTATCCTGCTGAAATGTAGGGTCTCGCAGGGATCGAATGAAGGGTAGAGCCACGGGTCGTAACAGATCTGAAATGTAACGTCCAGTGTTCAAAGTGCCGTCATAGCGAACAAGAGGTGACCGAGACGTGTAACGAATGGCACCCCATACCATCACCCCGAGTGATACGCCAGTATGGCGATGACGAATACACGCTTCCAATGTGCGTTCACCGCGATGTCGCCAAACACGGATGCGACCATCATGGTGCTGTAAACAGAACCTGTGTTCGTCCGAAAAAATGACGTTTTGCCATTCGTGCACCCAGGTTCGTCGTTGAGTACACCATCGCAGGCGCTCCTGTCTGTGATGCAAGGTCAAGGGTAACCGCAGCCATGGTCTCCGAACTGATAGTCCATGCTGCTGCAAACGTCGTCGTATTGTTCGTGCAGATGGTTGTTGTCTTGCAAACGTCATCATCTGTTGACTCAGGGATCGACACGTGGCTGCATGATCCGTTACAACCATGCGGATAAGACGCCTGTCATCTCGACTGCTAGTGATACGAGGCCGTTGGGATCCAGCACGTCGTTCCATATTACCCTCCAGAACCCACCGATTCCATATTCTTCTAACAGTCATTGGATCTCGACCAACGCGAGCAGCCATGTCGCGATACGATAAATCGCAATCGAGATAGGTTACAATCCGACCTTTATCAAAGTCGGAAACGTGATGGTACGCATTTCTCCTCGTTACACGAAGTATCACAACAACGTTTCACCAGGGAACGCCGGTCAATTGCTGTTTTTGTATGAGGAATCGGTTGGAAACTTTCCTCATGTGAGCACATTGTAGGTGTCGCCACCGGCGTCAGCCATGTGTGAATGCTCTGAAAAGCTAATCATTTGCATATCACAGCATCTTCTTCCCGTCGGTTAAATTTCGCGTCTGTAGCACGTCATCGTCGTGGTGTAGCAATGGCCGGTAGTGTAGATACCTCCCTGCCATCATACGCGCTACACTGTCCGAGCACGTCACAGGTTTTCATGGCAGGAAAGCGCTCAGAACGGTTAAAAAGACAGCAAAGATGTCCATAGACAGAATTTTACTTTGTAATCGACTACAAATTTTTCCCTGTACGTCGTCGGGCGCGGCGATGGAGACAAATGGTGGTGCCGTGGCGCAGCTACTAAGACGCCCAGTAGACAGGGGTGCAGACGCCCCTGCGCCGCCTCTCGGCGCAGAACAGGGGGCGCAGCATTCCGCACAGCCACCAAACGCAGAACAGCCACAGCAACACCGCCACCAGGCCCGGCACGCAGCGGACAAGCACCCTCTGCCACGTCCAACGACGCTGCCTGTGGATTGATGCTTAACTTAGGGCGCACGATGGCATTGTCGGTAGCTCCCAACCAGAACGAATGAAACATAATAAAAATGGTTCAAATGGCTCTGAGCACTATGGGACTTAACATCTGAGGTATAACGATATGTTTACGAAATGTGTATACATAAATATACAGTTATAAATGTCCCCGTTCGTAGTCGCTAATTATAACAATATGTTTACTTTTGTGCTGTAACATATAGCTATAATGAGTGGTGGAAATATATTTGCGAACGCCGACCGTGTGCGGTTGTTTCTTGTGGATCGTCTGATCAGTCGGAAGTTGCATTGCAGAGGAGAGTAAATGCCTATTCAAAATATAATTATTTTTGGATAGCTCAACATGAATTTCCTAAGGGACCGTAGTTTATCATGCATTTACCAGTAGAATATGGCGCGGAGGAAATATTTCGCCGCATGCAACTTCCGTCCGATTTCGACGAAAAAATTCGTGACTGTGAACTCTCTATTTGGCAGAAACATAAAGAAAATTAAAAAACTTCATTAAGGAGTGAGACATAGATTCTATACTAAATAAATAGTCCAACACTAGTTCCATTTAACTCTGAATTTATGGCAATTAATAGATGAACTTACACTGCAATGAAGGATTTGACATGGATGCCGTTTTGACTGGCACTTCTCTTCTCGTAATGAAAATAATTCCTTTGACGTTTTCACATACACGTCTCACAATAAATCTACTGCTATGCGGTACTGCACTTTTAGTATTGCACTTTTACTTTACACTAAAATAATTTTAATTTTAACAATAATAATACGGCGGCAAGACATGCGCGTCCGACACAAGTTACAAGAGACAAGAGAAAATGAGTAACTGAGTAACTGTTCATCGAGAATATCTCGTACATCAAAAGAATCTGTAAAAGTGTTCATCTTCTGTCCGTTTTTCACGCCGCGGTTTTCAAAGTCAGTAACTCAGTGCATCTCTGACGGCGCTTCGACAATAAACACGTTACGTCACAGGTCGTTCACCTTTTACATTCTCACAACATTATTTGCTAACTGTAGCTGTTGCCGAGCGACTGCTCGATTAGTGAATGATTTAAAATGATAAGGCAATCACATAATGTTACAGAGGTCATCAGTCCCCTAGAACTTAGAACTACCTACACACACATCCATGCCCGAGGCAGGATTCGAACCTGCGACCGTAGCGGTCGCGCAGTTCCAGACCGAAGCGCGTAGAACCGCTCGGCCACTGCGGAAACATAATAAATGTTGAAGAAATTGTAGACAAAAAACTAGGAATGATTTTCGAATGGGAAGATCTCGCACAGAACAGATTTACACCTTAAAATCAGTAATTTCCCACAAAATGTACTGACGAAAACGAAAATCGCAGTACCAAAAAATAATTAATGTGGAGTAATGAAATTTCGGGGATACATTTGTCTGGGTAACATATATACGCGATTAACATTGCAAGATCACAGGTTAATGGAAACGCGAGATAAACCATTGCAAATGTGAAATGCTGGTTCATTAATAACCGGAGTAACCGCCAGAATGTTGAATGCAACCATGCAAACACGCTTGCCTTGTGTTGTACAGGTTTTTATTTCTAGTGGCCGAATTACTCCCTCCATACATTTAACTTAGATATTGTATTTCTTTAGGTCTCCAAATTATCTTTACTAATTTAACAATTGAAAGAAAACCAGCCCTCGGTCACTATTTTTAACAAATTAACGTGGTTTCAACACTGCTAGGAGTGTCTTTCTCAGAATTTAAAACAAAGAATGGTCTATATTCTATAACATGGTCACAGAATTATGACAGTCCGTTTTGCAACCTGCACCACGCAAGTAACGAGCAGCCCTTAGTGGCTCGCCATCACAGTTTCCTTTATCTTAAATATCTTTGGGGCTAATGCCCTTTTGCCATATTTGTTATTTTATAAATGACATATAAGTACTGCCAGTCTGTCACGATGATTCCGTATTTGTACCCTATCATACGTTTTTAGTCACAATTCTGAGACCATGTTATAGAATATAGACCATTCTTTGTTTTAAATTCTGAGGAAGACACTTCTAGCAGTGTTGAAACCAGGTTAATTTGTTAAAAATAGTGACCGAGGGCTGTTTTTCTTTCAATTGTAACTATTCACGGTCTCTGAACGTGCAGCCATTTACAAAATTTTGCGTTACTAATTTAACTTTACCACCAAATTCTGTTGCTTTAACACTAATTTCTGTATTTTATCTCTTGATCCTCCGTCTATTGAATCAAATACTTTCTTCGTATCGGTAGATGATACTATTATGTGTTCGCTGGTTAAAACACAAAGGGAAAAAACATCGCAACACTAAGAAGGAATTGTGCGACATAAACGAAAGTCAATAGGCGTGCCAATTCAAATTTCGCGCCAGTTGCATAAGAGTGGCGCCAGTAGCGCCATATATGAGGATGCAAATCAGGTTTTGCTTTAAATACACTCTGTAACAGTCGTGAGCGTTAGTTACGTTTGAGATTGCACGTGGTGAGTTGGTGTTACTAAGGATTCCTTTAAGTCGACAAAGACGGCATTGTCAGCACCTCATTGAGTTTGAACGAGGGCGTGTAATAGAGCTACAAGAAGCTGGTTGTTTCTTCTGCGATACTGCAGAAAGACTTGGCAGGAATGTAGCCACTGTACGTGAGTACTGGCAGTGGTTGGTTGGTTGTTTTTGGGGTTTGATGGGGGCTAAACATCGAGGTCATCAGTCCTCTGTCCCAAAGAGACATACTTGTAAAACGCCTATATAGGGAACACCAAGGGGTACAGAGCTAAAACGAACACCGCAATAACACAAAATAGAGGACACTTAAAAGGAGCAGAGCAAATAGTTGACTAGAGTAAAACAGACTACAGTGCTTGATGGATCAGGTAAAATGTCAACCACTCAACGACAAACGAAGAACCTCCAGCTGGAAAGCGTTGATAGAGGTACCAACACAACTTGTTACCATAAAAGACACTATTTTGGTATCCACGTCACAATTAAAAGTCGCTGGAGTGGGTGTAGCCTGAGAAATCATGCGAGAGCGCCCACACTAGAGTGAGCGATAAAACCCAACTGCACGGATAAAACGTAAAACTGAGTCAGCTATAGAGGCATCGTCACCTAGAATTAAAGGAAGTGCAGCTGGTAAATTAAAGGACTGCCGCAAGGGGGCTAAAAGGGGGCAGTCCATCAGAAGGTTGACCACTGTCAGCCCTGCGTCACAGCGACACTTGGGCGGGTTCTCATGGTGAAGGAGATAGCTGTGGGTCAACTGCGTACGTCCAATTCGGAGTCCCTAGGCGTGCTCCTCAAGGATGAGTTCCATACGGCCGTGGAAGACTTTACTATGCGAAGCTTATTTGGCGTGTTCAAGACAGACCATTCAGATCTCCAGACATCGCAGACCCAGTTCTCTCCAGACGCTGATTAGCACACCACCTGTGCCGGGAGTCGCGTCGCGTCAGTATCATTGCTATAAACAGCCTCGGATGCCGTAATACGTTATTCAGGATACACGTAACCATGAAATCGTTTTCGACTGAAGTGTTAATTCTGGGATGACTTTAATGATCTATCTTCAGTTTGCGTATGTCGTATTTTCACGTGCCGCCGCAGGACAGACATACTACCATTATTTAGCGTGGCGTTTGATGAACATTATCATCAAATTATGGCGAGCATTCACTTAAACATTTAATTTGAACAGCGCATTAGACTCTGAACTGCTCTGGTAGTTGGATGGTGTGGATTCTTTTTGGTCTGTGACTTTCAGAATATAGTGAACATTTTAGAGAGAATGGTTTTTGATTATGAATCCCAGACAATCTCCTAATTCCTCAGAGCTATAAGCTGTAGCTATAAATGTATTTCTCAGATGAAGTGGGCACTAGGAATTCTAATTACAGGCTTCACATTTTGCTAATCACTTTCTGGTTGCCAATATTGTAGTTAGAGAGCCAGTGTTGAGAACGGCAAACAGCATAAATACAAAACATATATTCTATTATTCCACCCACCGCCCCACATATGTTCCTATTATTTGCCGGCTGGTGTGGCCGTGCGGTTCTAGGTGCTTCAGTCTGGAACCGCGTGACCGCTACGGTCGCAGGTTCGAATCCTGCCTCGGGCATGGATGTGTGTGATGTCCTTAGGTTAGTTAGGTTTAAGTAGTTCTAAGTTCTAGGGGACTGATGACCATAGATGTTAAGTCCTATAGTGCTCAGAGCCATTTGAACCATTTTTTGTTCCTATTATTTATTTAATGCTGTTGTTTGCCATTCTCAACACTGGCTCTCTAACTACAATATTGGCAACCAGAAAGTGATTAGCAAAACGTGAAGCTGGTAATTAGAATTCCTAGAGCCCACTTCATCTGAGAAATACATTTATAGCTACAGCTTATAGCTCTGAGGAATTAGGAGATTGTCTGGGATTCATAATCAAAAACCATTCTCTCTAAAATGTTCACTATATTCTGAAAGTCACAGACCAAAAAGAATCCACGTCATCCAACTACCAGAGCAATTCAGAGTCTAATGAGCTGATGCACCTATAACTGTTCAAATTAAATGTTTAAGTGAATGCTCGCCATAATTTGATGATAATGTTCATCAAACGCCACGCTAAATAATGGTAGAATGTCTGTCCTGCAGCGGCACGTGAAAATACGACATACGCAAACTAAAGATAGATCATTAACGTCATCCCAAAATTAACACTTCACTCGAAAACGATTTCATGGTTACGCGTATCCCGAGTAACTTATTACTGCATCCGAGGCTGTTTATATCAACGATACCGACGCGATGCGACTCCCGGCACAGGTGGTGCGCTAATCAGCGTCTGGAGAGAACTGGGGCTCTTTCCACGAGACCAAACTCTAGGGGTGGCGAAGTGATGGCCTGCTTGGCCAACCGATCGACACCTTCGTTTCCTGGAATGCCGATGTGGCCCGGGGTCCACACAAACGTAGCTGAACTGGCAGTGGTGGCCACGAGAATGTACGGTCATAAGAAGCCCGGTCTCCGGATAGCCACGTGGTACCACCGAGATGGAAGACCATCGGGTTCGGCGTATGGGTTTGGCGCATCGTATTGCATCTGCAGCTGCAATTTGAGCAGCAGTTGCCACAACAGTGACACAGCGAACTGTTACAGATAGGTTACTTGAAGAACAATTCCGAAACAGACGCCCTATAGCTTGCATTCCGCTAATCCCAAACTACTGCCATTTGCGACTTCAATGGTGCCAAGCGAGAGCTCGCTGGAGGGCAGAGCGGAGGCCTGTTGTGTCTCCTGATGAAAGCTGGTTCTGCCTCAGTGCCAGAGATGGCCGTGTGTTAGGAGGGCGCCAGTCGAGAGCCTGCAACCAACCTGTCTGGTACTAGGCAAACTGGATCTACCGGGTGATCAAAAAAGTCTGTATAAATTTGAAAACTTAATAAACCACTGAATAATTTAGATAGAGAGGTAAAAATTAACACACATGTTTGGAATGACATGGGGTTTTATTAGAACCAAAAATATACCAAGTTCACAGAATGTCCGATAGATGGCGCTGGACAGCAAAACGTTAGTGACTGCGCATGACAATCGTGTATAAAAGGAGCTGTAATGAGAGAGAGAATCAGATGCGCCAGCAGCCGCACCATGTTGACGTTACCTGAAAAGGCGCTTTTAGTGAAGCTGTATTATCAGAATGGGGAATATGCTATTCAGCGTTACGATCCTATCGCCATAGGTAGGGGATTCGAACGGGTAAAGGTCCGTTGACAAATGCAGCTGTGGCGAGAATGATTTCTAAGTTCGAAGCTACGAGTTGTTTAGACGAAAGACCCCGTAGTGGCCAATCGAGCACAAGGCGTAATGCTGCTGATACAGTTCAGGAAGAAATGGAGACTGTAGCGGGTTCGTCTATGCACGGGGAAGTCAGCGCTCGTGCAGTCGCACGTCGCACCGGCATTCCATACACTACTGTTTGGTTGGCACTTAGGCGTATCCTCCGATGCTATTCGTACAAAATACATCGGCATCATGAACTGTTACCTGGCGATTTAGTGAAGCGGAGGGCATTTGCGGTGCGGGCGTTTCAAAAGATGTCGGAAGATGACGATTGGTTGATTAACGTGTTGTGGACCGACGAAGCTCATTTCACGCTCCGAGGGTCTGTCAACGCCTACACCTGCAGAATTTCGGCTACCGAAAATTCTAGAACTGTCGTGGAAACTCCATTACACGACGAGAAAGTCAAGGTATGAGTTGGATTTACCACATCTACCATTATCGGGCCTGTTTTCTTCGAGGAAATGCGTGAATCTGGTTTTGTAACTGCTACCGCGACTGGTGAGAGGTACGCCGATATGTTACAGAATCGCACCATCCCCAGCCTGGCTGATAAACACCTACTGGAACGTACGATGTTTATGCAGGGTGGCGCTCCACCCCATATTGCTAGACGCGTGAAAGGTCTCTTGCACGCGTCGTTTGGTGATGATCGTGTGCTCAGCCGCCACTTTCGTCATGCTTGGCCTCCCAGGTCACCAGACCTCAGTCCGTGCGATTATTGGCTTTTGGGGTTACCTGAAGTCGCAAGCGTATCGTGATCGACCGACATCTCTAGGGATGCTGAAAGACAACATCCGACGCCAATGCCTCGCCATAACTCCGGACATTCTTTACAGTGCTGTTCACAACATTATTCCTCGACTACAGCTATTGTTGAGGAATGATGGCGGGCATATTGAGCATTTCCAGTAAAGGACATCATCTATGCTTTGTCTTACTTTGTTATGCTAATTATTGCTATTCTGATGAGATGAAGCGCCATCTGTCGGACATTCTTTGAACTTTTGTATTTTTTTGGTTCTATTAAAACCCCATGTCATTCCAAGCATGTGTGTCAATTTGTACCTATCTATCTACATTATTCCGTGATTTAGTGAGTTTTCAAATTTATACTGACTTTTTGATCACCCAGTATATCTGGACTTACGATCTGGAGTGCAATTTCGTACGACAGCAGGAGCGCTCTCGTGGTTATCCCACGCATCCTGACTGGAAAACTGTACGTCAGTCTGATGATTCAACTTGTTGTGCTATCATTCATGAACAGCCTTGCTGGGGGTGTTTCCAAACAGGAAAACGCTTGCCCACACACCGCTGTTGTAACCCAACGTGCTCTATAGATTGTCGGCATTTTTCTTGGCCTGCTCGATCACCAGACATGTCCCCAATCGAGCACATATGGGCATCATCGGACGACAACTCCAGTGTCATCCATAAACAGCATTAACCGTCACTGTATTGACCGACTAGATGCGACTGCATGGAACTCCATCTCACAAACTGTCATCTGGCACCTCTACAACACTATTCATGGACGTTTTCATGCTAGCATTCAAATTCTGGTTACACCGATTTTTAATTTACCAGCAATTCAGATGTGCTACAGCTTATCTTGCGGTTACATTAACCTGCAGTCTTGCAACATTGAGTTAAATATGTTACCTAGACAAATGTGCTCCCTAAATTTCATTACTCTACGTTAGTTATTCTTTGATGTTGCGATTTTTCTTTCGTCAGTCTACATACGTCCTTGCATTTTTTTTAATATGTAAGGGTTATTCATGTGGTATTCTTATCGCGACTTACAGCTCTGATGCTGTTTCATTATTTGTAACGAAACTGTTTGTTTTGTTTTACCCCTATAGTTTTATAGCCACTCTTTTTATATCGTTGGTATAGCCAACATTTTAAAAGCAAAATGGTATCTGATTGTTCTTTCAGACCTGTGGATGGTTTTGCGAAAAACCGAAACTAATAATCAAATTTAATGTTCTGTATTGATTGCAATCTAGACAATTAAAATATTTTGTATAATTTGTTAAAGAAATATTCTGTAATAGTTAAGATACATTTTCCCTTTTGCTGCTAATGTCAGGAATTAGTAACATTATTTTTGTTTGTGTTGATCAACTGTCACTCCTTGTACAAAAAGGCAATGCTCCCCAAGTGTTCCTGTATTTCACTAAAAGTTCCTGTTTGTGTGACTTCCCTAATACAATGAGTGACAGGAAAGTGAGAACGCAGAACTGGAGGAAGAAACTAAGTGAAATTTACGGACTGAGAGGGTGTGTGATGTTATTTCAGGGGTTATATTATAGAGTCAAATTTACAAAGAACACGACAGTGTGAGTCCAATTATCAGTATGACATTTCACCGCTTCCGTTGCGGATGCTTGCATGACTCGGTTGGAAAGGGCGTGATAAAGACGTTGCATTCTGTCCTGAGCCAACCTCGCTCACAACTGTTGTAACTGGCTCTTGATATTCTCGATATTACCTCTGGAACGGAGGTGACATATGAACTGGTCCCACACATCTATTGAGGACAGATCTGTGGACCTTCTAGCCACAGGAGTACCTCAGTTCATATTAACAAGTGCTATGTCTGGACGAGCACTGAACTATCGAATAATATCACCACGGCACTGGCGCATGATAGGTAATAGTTGAGCTGTTCCACCATAGTTCCTTCAAACGCTACCTGAAGACATAGTCAATGGTTCCTCACATCATGACGCCGGGAGTAGCACCGTTGTGCCTCTCAGAAACATTGGTAGAGTTGGGCCTCTCCCCAGGTCTACGCCATACTCGCCTATGATGGTCATCCGGTGTTGTGCGGAACCGAAATTCACCGCTAAACGCAATGCGACGCCACTCATCACCAGTGTATGCTGCCTGGTCGTAGCCCCACTCCAAATGCAGCCGTTCGTGTTGCTGTTTAATGGATGCCTCTAGATGGAACGGTAATTTCCTAGTCCAGATTCCACTAATCTTTGGCCAATGGTGGGGGATGTCATAGCACTTATATCGAGTCCATTACTTGTCCTCGGATGGCAGGTGCTCATGTGAAGGGCTTAGGTGTGTTTGGTGTGCAGTACGGTGATCGTCCATTGTAGTGGTCAGGCGTGGTCGACTGGAACCTTGATCACAGTCATACCTTCCGTCATGTCCCCATGCTGTCCAGCATCGAGCCATGACGACATCCGAAAGCCGCCCAGTCTGTATATTGCACTGTTCGACCAGCCTGCCAAATGGAGACCTGCAGGGAGCCCCTTTCAAACTGTGTCAGGTGCTGACAACGCTGTCTCACATGAGTATGTGGCCTTTCGCTGTCCTTCACTGTGATCATTCAGCATCTGGCGCTGTTCATGCCCCTCATACTGTATAGTCTACAAGGCCCGGTAACCTCACTAAACGCGAACATTACTAACGCAATCTGGTGACCGTTCTACCTTACACAGAGGATTGCAACACTAACAATTTAGATACTCACCGATGGCGTGTATTGGTACGAATTTACATTGACATTCGAACATGTCATCTGAGCGCTGAACTCTTTTTGTCAGGCAGTAAATAATATCAACCGTCAACTGTCTCATCAAGCATCCGACATCATCTACTAAGTTCTCCACCAAGTGGAGCACGATCAAAGTCACTTGCGCATCTGACACTCTTTACTCACTGAGACTGTTTTATGTCTTCCCACATTGTTAATAACATATTCAGTATTCCCGAATCACTGCAGATTTTGTGATTTTTCGTTTATTTTACGAAAACCAAATTAGTTGTGGCGTAATTTGTTGGATGCATTTAATGAACGTCTTGCGCACCTCAATTTCATCACTTGTCTCAATGTTGAGTATATTACCGGCAATGAACCGGGGTGGGGAGGGGGTTGGGGTAGGGCGAGATTGTAAAGACCAGTGATAAGAAGCTTCCAGACGTACATCAGTGCACACGTTCTTCTTAGGAGCTCAATTTCTCGAAATGGGACTGAGGAGCGAACACTTCGGCGTCAGAAGCTCTGGCTTGAGCAGGGCGTCCTGATCAGGATCACTCAAAAGTGTTAGAGGTAAGCAGAGCGAGGACTAACTACTGTAGCTTACTGTACGGTTGGAGATGTCTTTCCAGCGGCCTTCTTCTTCCTGGACAGCGGGCGGTCACAGAGGCAGGTCCAGTCCTCCAGCGCTGCCTTGCAGCGGACTGGAACGGATGGCACCGCGGCTGGACAAACTGAAAAAAAAAAAAAATTCACACACACACAGGCACCAGAGAAAGTCCCCTCCTCCCACTGATTATCCCCATATAGTTTGTTATCTCATTGACTTACATGCTTGCATTAATGTGACCGATATTAATTTTTTACCGGAGTGTTAGAGGAAAATTCCGCGTGAAGTGCTAAGCACTTCAAAACATATCTTACTTCTGATAGATTTTTGAAGGTAGAGCACTGCCAGCATAGTTTCAAAAATGTCATTTTACGGTGTTTGATAATCGCAGTAGTACTAACAATGCACGTACAGATGGTTACAAGCGGAGAGGATGGTTGGCTGCTCTGTAACATTTGTTAGCACTGTCCTCTCGATTCACCTTCCCAGTGTATTTGTAGTGTACAGTGCAGAGTTGCTATACGTAATCCTAACGGCGCTGGATCATAAGAGACATTTTTTCAATTGCTCCAAATCCGTTATTGCCCTCTTACTGTTCCGACAGCCGTGCTTCGCATCGTACATCACACAGATAGATCCTTTCTCCTTCTGAAAAAAAAAAAAAAAAAAAAACACTGTTCTGGGCTCAGGAATTTTCTATCTCACTCGGCGTAGGTAGATCACAGATTATGATCACTTGCAGGGGCGGTGACAGGGACCAGAGAAACAAATATCCCCTTCCTGTGGGAGATGATGATGGATTTCACAAAGCGAACGGCTAACCAGACGCAAGGAGAAAGCGTGGCGAAATCATCCTTTCAGATAAAATTCCGAGAATGTTTTTATAAATGGCATTTCACCATTAATTGTGCCCATTTTCTCCGAATTTTTCAAAACTAATGGTGTAGGGAATCGTCGACGGCAAGACTGGTGAAGTGAAACAGTGTATCAACGTGGATGCATCAAAGAAAAAATGGAGAGAGTTGACTGTCAAACGAGATGTCAACGTGTGTTAATCTACAAGGGGCGTTCAATAAGTAATGCAACACATGTTTTTCTGAAAGCAGGCTGGCTTTATTGAGGATTCCAATACACCATATTCCTCACTCTTTTGGTTACAAATGCCTACTTTTCAACATAATATCCGTCCAATGAGACGAACTTACGCCTACTTATTGTTTGCCTGCATGGTACGAGTCTACTAGTCGATGCCGGAGCCAAAATCTTGCTGCACCAATAATCTCCCCATCATCTACGTACTGCTTCCTGTGGAGTCCATCTTTCGTTGGGTGAAAGAGATGGGAGTCGGACGGTGTGATATCCGGGATGTTGGGTCGATGAAACTATGTGAGTTCCTCTAGTGTGTGCACATTTGGATGAGGCCTTGCGATGTCATGGAGAAGGAGGAATTCCTTTTTCATTTTTGTGGCGACGAACCCGCTGAAATCGTTTCCTCAGTCTCCTGAGGATAGCACAATACACCTCAGAGTTTATCGTTAAACCATGGTTGCGGACATCAAATAGAATAACCCCTCCAGAGTCCCAGAAGGCCATCGCCAAGAATTTATCGGCCGAGGGTGCGGCTTTGAATTTTTTCTTCGGAGAAGAGGTGGTGTGCCGCCACCCCATGTATTGCTGTTTTGTTTCCGGTTGGAAGTGATGAACCCCATCTTTCATCGCCTGTGACGATGTTCGACAAGAAATTGTCACGACCAGCCTCGTAACCCACAAGCAATTCCGCACAGATGATCCTTCGTTGTTCTTAATGGTCTTCTATTAGGCGGCTAGGAACCCAATGGGCACACACCTTTGAGTACTCCAGTTGTGCATCGACGTGTTTGACTGTCATTCGTCGATCACCTCAAGTGCTGGTATCTGCACGTTCCAACATTGTAGGAGTCATATCTGCGTGCGGCTGACCTCCACGCTGGACATCGAACAGGTTTTCGCGGCTTTCTAGCGACGATGGCAGACCCGTCGCCCAACGGATCACCGTGCTTTTGTTCATTGTCAGGTTTCCGTAGTCATTCTGCAAGCACCTATCAATATCTGCGATGCTCTGGTTTTCTTCCAAAAGAAATTCAAATGCAGCTCTCTGCTTGAAACGCACCTCCCTTACGAACGCCGTTTTGAAGATTACGTATAGCGCCGCCATCCATCGGAACTTCGTGAAACTATAGTGGCTGATGCGGAAAAGAAATTCTGCATTTTTACGACCAAAATTGATCGACAAAAGAAGTGTTATGTTACTTACTGAACGGCCCTCGCAGAATGTAAGAAAGTGAATTATAAGAAAAGGATGATGTGTCAGGTTGAAAGCCATATTGACTGCTATTCGAGTATGACTCTTTGTTAAAACTTAGGAACAGTTTTTTCAGAGACCACTACCAGTCACAACGTTTCCTTAAGTCGGATAAATTATTTAATACTGCAACATGTTTCAAGGTATGACATCATCAGACAGTCAATACAAAATTACACTACTGGCCATTAAAGCTGCTACACCACTAAGATGACGTGCTACAGACGGGAAATTTAACCTACAGGAAGAAGATGCTGTGATACGCAAATGATAAGCTTTTCAGAGCATTCACACGAGGTTGGCACCGGTGGCGACACATACAAAGTGCTGACATGAGGAAAGTTTCCAGCCGATTTCTCATACACAAACAGCAGTTGACCGGCGCTGTCTGGTGAAACGTTGTTGTGATGCCTCGTGTAAGGAGGAGAAATGCGTACCATCACGTTTCCGACTTTGATAAAGGTCGGATTGTAGCCTATCGCGATTGCGGTTTTGTCGTATCGCGACATTGCTGCTCGCGTTGGTCGAGATCCAATGACTGTTAGCAGAATATGGAATCGGTGGGTTCAGGACGGTATTAAGGAACGCCGTGCTGGATCCCAACGGCCTCGTATCACTAGCAGTCGAGATGACAGGCATTTTATCCGCATGACTGTAACGGGTCGAGCAGCCACGTCTAGATCCCTGAGTCATCAGATGGGGACGTTTGCAAGACAACAACCATCTGCATGAACACTTCGACGACGTTTGCAGCAGCATGGACTATCAGCTCGGAGACCATGGCTGCGGTTACCCTTAACGCTGCATCACAGACAGGAGCGCCTGCGATGGTGTGCTCAACGACGAGCCTGGGTGCACGAATGGCAAAACGTCATTTTTTCGGACGAAACCAGGTTCTTTTTACGGTATCATGATGGTCGCATCCGTGTTTGGTGACATCGCACATTGCAAGCGTGTATTCGTCATCGCCATACTGGCGTATCACCCGGCGTGATGGTATGGGGTGCCATTGGTTACACGTCTCGGTCACCTCTTGTTCGCACTGACGGCACTTAGAACAGTGGACGTTACATTTCAGGTGTGTTACGACCCGTGGCTCTACCCTTCATTCGATCCCTTCGAAACTCTACATTTCAGCAGGATAATGCACGACCGCATGTCGCAGGTTCTGTACGGGCCTTTGTGGATAAAGAAAATGTTCGACTGCTGCCCTGGCCAGCACATTCTCCAGATCTCTCACCAATTGAAAACGTCTGGTCAATGGTGGCCGAGCAACTGGCTCGTCACGATACGCCAGTCACTACTCTTGATGAACTGTGGTATCGTGTTGAAGCTGCATGGGCAGCTGTACCTGTACACGCCATCCAATCTCTGTTTGACCTAATGCATAGGCGTATTAAGGCCGTTATTACGGTCAGAGGTGGTTGTTCTGGGTACCGATTTCTCAGGCTCAATGCGCCCAGACTTCGTGAAAATGTAATCACATGTTAGTCCTAGTATAATATATTTGTCCAATGAATACGCGTTTATCGTCTGCATTTCTTCTTGGTGTAGCAATTTTAATGGCCAGTAGTGTATTTAAAGTAATCTAAATACGCAAAGATGTCGAAGTAGCTGTAATTTTTCTTGGCATATGCTGAGGCCTGCTGTATTCATATGAAACGACTGTCTCTTGGTATGTGATAGCGGTCTCTGAAAAAATCAATCCACAAAACATGTGACAGGTACTTGCCTTCTCGGCGGCTCTTGATGTTGCCGTCCTTTGCAGGTGGAAGCGTCTCCTCCCCTCCTAGACACTCACAGTACAGTTCGACCTCCGGGTCCCGTTTCTTGGCAGCATCTCCTCTAGCGGTCGCCTTCGCTCTTGGTTCGCCACAGTAGCAGGTGCTTTCGCCTTGGGTTGTGTCCCTCGCTACTGCTGGCAGCGCGTTATCGACGTCCTCGTGGCTGGGGCAAGAGCACTCTTCCGAGCCACTGCCGTCCCCCATCCGTGCGTGCAGTGCTGCCTTGCGTTCGGCTCTGCATCGACAGCAACAGAAGTCGCTCGACGACGCTACCTGGTCGCCGACTGACCTCACGCCAGACACACATTCACACGGCCTGCTTTCGACAGAAGGTTTCAAAGATGTACTGGATGCGTAGTCTCCACTAACGCAATAGCAGTCAGCTTCGGAGTGATGTTCCTCCGTCCCCTTTCTGCTGCTTCTCCTCCGCGGTTGCGAAGATTGCTCGGAATCGTTACTGACTGTACGACTTGCGCTGCTCTTCCTGCCAGAATGGCGGGGGCTCGCAAGGAAGGCTCCTATGCCGTTACTACCACCGCCTTCATCGTCGTCTTCGTCGTCACGGCGGCGGCTCGACCACCTTCGCCGCTCTGCCGGGTCGCCCTCCTCTATCTGGCTACTGCGGGAGCTCGATCTTTTCGTATCTCCTTCCGAGCCGGACTCCTCGACATTACTCACCCGGCCAGTCGGTCTGCGGCTTTCTGCCCTGCTTTCTCTCGCCTCTGGAAGCTCCCTGTGTGTGCTGCCACGAGAGCTTCTCCGCTGTGAATGACGAGGCTCATCATCAACACTGTGCCTCGAACTCGTCCGTTCGTCCGCTTCAGTATCGACGCTAGAACTTCGACTTTTGCGCCTGGGCCAACCTGTTGGTCTCCTGGTGCTAATACTCCTAAGTGGACCTGGCTCCTCATCCTCGTGGTACACAGACCTAGCAGCAGAACTTCTTCTGCTTTCAGACTGGCGAGGTGCTTCACTGGCTCTCCTTACAGTACTTTTGCGTTCACCAGATCCACTGCGGTGTCTGGGACGTGTCCCCTCCTCTGATTCATAATCGTCAGAGTCAACGCCAGAGCTGTGGCTGCCGCTCCTGGCTTCCATCGACCAGCTTGCAGCTGGCTCCTCATCCTCATCGGACACGACGCCTGTAGCACTACTGCGCTTCCTGCCGAAAACAGAACTGTCTGCCCTCCCTGATGTCGACCGTCTGGTACTACGCCTCTGTGATGGACGAGGTGCCAGCCGGGACTCACGGTAAGTAGATTTCGGAGCCGTACTGAAGCTCTTGCCGAAGATCGAGCCAAATTTCTGACTCAGTCCAGTCCTTCGAGGGGCTTGTGACTGCCGTTGTTCACTTTTCCTGCCACCGACAGCAGAAGCACGGGTTCCACTCTTCCTACTTTCAACTGGAAGACCTGAAGTAGACTCCTTAAACCACCTGATGGTTTTCCTCGCCTGTCTATCCTCGGCGTCTTCACCCATTCGAGTGCTTCTCCGTTGATCTCGTCGCATGATACTTTTTTTGGGTCTGGCCTCAGTCGTTCTTCTAGAAGCGCTCGCCCTTGGCCCTTCCTCAAATTCCTCCACCAGGCTATGGACCTTACTGCCTCTTGCACTGTGGCGCACCCCAGAGGCCCGCCGATCCTGGCTACCTCTGGCTTCTGTCTCTAAATCATCAGTATCTGTCACCTCCCGGGCGCTACGCGTCGCCCTGCGCAACATGGACTTGGCTGTTGCCCTCCTTTCGACAGGATCCTTGGCGCTCTCCTCCAAGGCGGCGTTGATTACGGCGAGCTTCTCGCCCCCGGACAGTGCACTGGCTCTGAGGATCGACTCCACCTCGGCTCGAGTCTCGTCTCTGTCTATCGGCTTATTTTGCAGCACATCGTCCACCTCCTCCCACACTTGTTCAAGAGGATCTTCCAACACCTCTTCTTCGTCACTTTCCTCTGTACCACTTTCGTCGTCACTAGGTGATGAAGAGCCTGACAATGAAGAGCTTGCCGACGAAGATTCGAGGGATTCTTCATCATCATGGTCTGCAGCTGCTGGTGGCCCGATCGGTAAAGTCCTCGCTCTGCCCCTTAAATAGAAGAAGTCTGCATTAGAGTAACAAACTGAATGGTTCAAATGGCTCTGAGCACTATGGGACTTAACTTCTGAGGTCATCAGTCCCCTAGAACTTAGAACTACTTAAACCTAATTAACCTAAGGACATCACACACATCCATGCCCGAGGCAGGATTCGAACTTGCGACCGTAGCGGTCACGCGGTTCCGGACTGTAGCGCCTAGAACTACTCGGCCACTTCGGCCGGCCATTAGAGTAACAGAAAAATTCCTATAAACTTATGAAGCTCTAACAAAAAGTACGCTCTGAAATAAATGTGTGTGTCACTAATAGTGGCAGATTTATCAGCAGGCTGAATAGTCTCGAGCCTAGGGCGGCAGATTTAAGGGGTGGGAAATTTGAGGTCAAAATATTTTTTTACGTTTTACGGAAATTTAAAAGATTCAAGTTTATATAACTAAATGTTATCACGTCCACACAAACGCTTCAATATGTAATATGTTTCCCCACTGAGATACATTTTTCTACAGTTTGCGTAATCGCGTATGGTTGTTAAGTGTGCCTGGCTGAATTGACTGTACGAGCGCAGCGCGGTCACTGTGGAAGCCGAAGCAGGGTCGTGCTGTTGCAAGCATATGCCGTGTGGTGGCACTGAGCTCGAGAGGGATAGACGTAGACCGTCGATACAAAACCGAAAGTCCGGACCCGTATTTATTTCAAAAGACAAGTCGCCTCGGTTGCCTGCGTGTTGCAATTTCTAATTCTATCTGGTCACGATACCTTGACGATGCGCTAAGTGGTTGCTGGGAAGAACGACCTTGCCTCCACATTTAAGATGGAGAGGTGCCGTGGCGCGCACAGCCACGTAAATACAACGAGCTGCTACCGCTGCAGAATAAGCCGCACCTGCAATGTAGTTCGGCGCGTTCCGCCAGCCGGCACTTGTGGCGTTTCCCGCCAAACATGAAAGCAGCCGCGGAATACGCACGCGCGCGACCCCTTTTTCCGACGCGGATGGTAATACGATGACGTCACAATCCGCCAATCGCGTATCGTCAACGGCCGCCAATCCTCACGACAGAATCCGCGGAGGAAGACTAGAGCCTTCGGGTTAAATAGCCGGGAGGATTGGGAACAGGCGTCTGTCGATCCGCCGCGGACCGCCTCCAGGAGGAAACATCGTCGCAGCCAGATCGACCAGATGCCCGTCTTCAATACGCTAGTCTTCGACCCAGAAGCGGCGCCCGTCTAACTCCTCGGCATCCGTTGGAGAGCATCGAGAGAGCACTACCAAGGAGCGTAAAATCAGTTCAGTTATAGAAGTCAATTTTATTAAGGTTGTATATTCGTGTTTTTATACTAATATTTTTGGGCAGGAGAAAAGCCTTTTTATTTACCAAAGAAGGTTATATGTTGTAAAATTAAGTGGTGTCCTGGCTACACCGAATAAAGCAAATTTTATTATCACGTGGGTGTTGATCAGTGTATATAACAAGAGGAGTGATAAGGGGAGGCAGCGCCTGCCGCTTGCAGCAGTGTTAGTACCATTACCCGTAACAACGTGTGCAGTACCACTTCGCGTTTACGGGCAGCTTAACAAAGGCAGCACTCGGAGACAAATGAATATCTTTCAACTAATGCCCATTTTCTCTGCTTGTGCCAGCACAAGCGCAATCGTCAAGTTATCGTGGCCAAATAATACGTACGAATATTTCCCTGGCACATTTTTCTGGTAGTGCGCTGTAATTTTTCATAGCGTTTCGTAGAATTGTATGTATAATTTCATAAAATAACATCACCGATGTTTACAAAATTATAGTAGGTTAGTAGTCATAATATGAATAAATCATCCGTAACAATCAGTAAAACGTACGTAAATAGCGGAAGCTAGAAAGCAAAGAAATTTCTATTTTTGGTTATATCATACTTAAATAAATTTCTTGTACTTATGTTAGGTAATAAGTCAATGTCTGAAGTCTGAACAAAGGATATTGCTTATTACGTACGAGAAATAAAACTGCCAATGTTTTCTTTTTTATTTCAGTTCTTGGATAAAATAAATTGTTAGAATGAGTGATGGGAGAAAGTGACTTAGTGGAGCAGAGTGTAAACAGAAAGCCAAAATGAAAAAAAATAAAAGAACAAGAGCTGATTTTCCGTTAAACGATAAAAATTAACTTCCTTTTTTTAAAACTGGAAGTGAAAGTAGTGTTGAAATACCAAGAGCTTCAACAACATGCACCGACATAGTACAGCCTGGAAAAGATTAAACGGATTTGAACTCTGAAGCCCAACAACAGTCTCCTGTTGAACAATCTACTTTTGAAAAAACGGTTACTTACGTTTTTGACGAAGAGGCGATAACAATAAAAGATGCGTCTCAGGATCGGACGTTAGGTAATGACCAAGTGCAAGCAACAGTAAATCTACACAAAGATCCAGTTTTATGGGAAATCAATGATACCTCAAGGGAATTTCGATCAAAACAAGTACAAGACTTTTCTAAAATTGAAAAAAATATATGCTGATACTGATCAGCATCGTTTCTTGCCAGTGAGTATCTTCCAAAGAAAAATGAAAAATAATGAAGTGAATGACTGAAATTGCCTGGTTTGGCTCAAATGGCTCTGAGCACTATGGGACTTAGCTTCTGAGGTCATCAGTCCCCTAGAACTTAGAACTACTCAAACCTCACTAACCTAAGGGCATCACACACATCCATGCCCGAGGCAGGATTCGAACCTGCGACCGTAGCGGTCGGGCGGTTCCAGACTGTAGCGCCTAGAACCCCTCGGCCACTGCGACCGGCTTGCCTGGTTTATTTTCAAAGTAAACGATCCGTATGTTGTAGGCGCTGTTTGGCGTTGGGGCCATTGAAGAATAACACTCAGTTTGACAACGACGGATTTAATAACGAAAAATACAGAACACCGATTAGCTCAGCATAAAAACTCAGTGCGTCGTAAATCTAGTATACTTAGTTTGAAAGTTGGAAGTGAGATTGATGGCCACCCGGCCAATGTACTGCATGTCTAGATTGATGAAGAAATTACTTATTGGAGAAACGTTCTGAAAAGGGTTGTTTCTCTAGTGAAGCGACTTTGTTCAAGAGGCCTCGCTTTCAGAAAAAAAGGTTGAAAAGTTCGTTGATCAGTGTAATGGAAATTATTGTATGATTTTGGAATTGTTAACTGAATTTGATCCTTTTTTAGCCTGTCATATTGAACGATCTGGGAATTAAGGATCTGCAAGTACCAGTTACTTATTAAAGATAGTTTCCGATTAATTTATTCGCTTGATGGATCACAAAGTCTTAAAACAGATTGCAGGGGAGATAAGAAGGCCGAAATATTTTTCCTTAATCATCGTTTCGACATCAGATTTAGCACATGTGGACCTACTTACGCTCGCCATTAGATATGTTTTAGAAACAGGTGAATCGCGAGAAAGATTTCTCAGGTTTTTGCCCTCATTGGGACATAAAGCTGAAGAAATGTTTTTTGCTTGTATTTCGGAACCTAAACTCTGGGATTAAATATGAAGACTATCGTGGCTACTCATATGACAATACCGCAGATATGTCTGGTGTGTACAATGGCTTATAGGCTAAAATTCAAATCCAAGCGCACCTTGATTTTTTTTCTTTCCTTGCTCTGCTCACTCTTTAAATTTAGTGGCAGCTACAACTGCTGAATCTTGCACAGAAGCTTGTCGCTTTTTCATGTTGCTTAAAGAAATCTACGTTTTGTTTTATTTTATTTTTGTAGGTTCGACACAACGCTGGTATTTTCTTTTTAATTTGTGGTAAATTCCTGTGGGACCAATCAGCTGAGGTCATCGGTCCCTAGACTTACACGCTAATTAATCTAACTAAAACTAAGTTACGCTAAGGACAACACACACACACCCATGCCCGAAGGAGGACTCGAACCTCCGACGGGGGGAGCCGTGCGAACCGTGGCAAGGTGCCCAAGACCGCGCGGCTGGCAAAAATTTATCAATGAAGTCGAGAAGGGAAAAACGCTAAAGAGAGTAAATCTGACACGTTAGTCGGCTAGAGAGGACGCATGTAGAAGTTTGAGAGATTCTTGGCACGAAATCCTTAAAACTTTGGAACCAATCAAGGATTATTGTACCGGAATGCCTGTAATGCAAAACGAAGCGACTGGAATGTAGAAAAACTGGAAAACTAGAAAAATTGAAAACTGTGTGGGATGGTTTTTTCTAAAGAATAAAGAAAATGATTGTTCATATTCAGACTTCTACCATAGATTTGATCACTGTTGCCGATCTTGGCGAATCTCTTGCAAGTTTTTTGTAGCTGAACGAGAAAATGTTAAGTATTTCGAAGAAGATGCGATGGAATTAAGTGTGTCGACGCAGTATACAAAAGACATGGGTAAAACACAACCGAAAAGGAACGAAATTTATGATGAAACACTCACGGAAGAAATGACGATTACTGCATGTGTTACAGAGTTGGTATATTACTCGTCCTCATTGATCAACTCGCATCCGAATTTTTAAAAAACTGTCATCAACCCTTACGGAAAGAGACCTCTTCTTGGAAGAAATGTATTCTAATTATTTAGAAACTGACTTAGTTCAAGAATGCGTACATTTTTGGGAAAACCAGATTCTGGATCACTGAAAAGTCTATCTTCGTTCCTGCGAAAACAGAATTTGCAGAACGTTTATCCAAACTTGGATATAGCAGTTCGCATGGCTATATGTACACCGCGCAAATTGTTCGGTTGAAACAAGCTTTTCTTGCTTACAAAGTATGAAAAATTATCCAAGGTTTACCTTAAACCAAATAAAGCTAAACGTCTCGTGGCGATAACATATTAGACCTTCTGGTGACAAACAGACCCGAACTAATTGAAACAGTTAACGCACAACAGGGAATCAGCGATCATAGAGCGGTTACTGCATCGATGATTTCAGCCATAAATAGAAATATTAAAAAAGGTAGAAAGATTTTTCTCTTTAGCAAAAGTGACAAAAAGCCGATTACAGAGTACGTGACGGCTCAACACAAAAGTTTTGTCTCAAGTGCAGATAGTGTTGAGGATCAGTGGTCAAAGTTCAAAACCATCGTACAATATGCGTTAGATGAGTATGTGCCAAGCAAGATCGTAAGAGATGGAAAAGAGCCACCGTGGTGCAACAACCGAGTTAGAAAACTGCTGCGGAAGCAAAGGAACTTTACAGCAAACATAAACGTAGCCAAAGCCTTGCAGACAAACAAAAATTACGCGAAGCGAAATGTAGTGTGAGGAGGGCTATGCGAGAGGCGTTCAATGAATTCGAAAGTAAAGTTCTATGTACTGACTTGGCAGAAAATACTAAGAAATTTTGGTCCTATGTCAAAGCGGTAGGTGGATCAAAACAAAATGTCCAGACACTCTGTGACCAAAATGGTACTGAAACAGAGGATGACAGACTAAAGGCCGAAATACTAAATGTCTTTTTCCAAAGCTGTTTCACAGAGGAAGACTGCACTGTAGTTCCTTCTCTAGATTGTCGCACAGATGACAAAATGGTAGATATCGAAATAGACGACAGAGGGATAGAGAAACAATCAAAATCGCTCAAAAGAGCAAAGGCCGCTAGACCTGATGGGATACCAGTTCGATTTTACACAGAGTACGCGAAGGAACTTGCCCCCCTTCTTGCAGCGCTGTACCGGAGGTCTCTAGAAGAGCGTAGCGTTCCAAAGGATTGGAAAAGGGCACAGGTCATCCCCGTTTTCAAGAAGGGACGTCCAACAGATGTGCAGAACTATAGACCTATATCTCTGACGTCGATCAGTTGTAGAATTTTGGAACACGTATTATGTTCGAGTATAATGACTTTTCTGGAGACTAGAAATCTACTCTCTAGGAATCAGCATGGGTTTCGAAAAAGACGGTCGTGTGAAACCCAGCTCGCGCTATTCGTCCACGAGACTCAGAGGGCCATAGACACGGGTTCACAGGTAGATGCCGTGTTTCTTGACTTCCGCAAGGCGTTCGATACAGTTCCCCACAGTCGTTTAAAGAACAAAGTAAGAGCATATGGACTATCAGACCAACTGTGTGATTGGATTGAGGAGTTCCTAGATAACAGAACGCAGCATGTCTTTCTCAATGGAGAGAAGTCTTCCGAAGTAAGAGTGATTTCAGGTGTGCCTCAGGGGAGTGTCGTAGGACCGTTGCTATTCACAATATACATAAATGACCTTGTGGATGACATCGGAAGGTCACTGAGGCTTTTTGCGGATGATGCTGTGGTATATCGAGAGGTTGTAACATTGGAAAATTGTACTGAAATGCAGGAGGGTCTGCAGCGAATTGACGCATGGTGCAGGGAATGGCAATTGAATCTCAATGTAGACAAGTGTAATGTGCTGCGAATACATAGAAAGATAGATCCCTTATCATTTAGCTACAAAATAGCAGGTCAGCAACTGGAAGCAGTTAATTCCATAAATTATCTGGGAGTACGCATTAGGAGTGATTTAAAATGGAATGATCATATAAAGTTGATCGTCGGTAAAGCAGATGCCAGACTGAGATTCATTGGAAGAATCCTAAGGAAATGCAATCCGAAAACAAAGGAAGTAGGTTACAGTACGCTTGTTCGCCCACTGCTTGAATACTGCTCAGCAGTGTGGTATCCGTACCAGATAGGGTTGACAGAAGAGATAGAGAAGATCCAACGGAGAGCAGCGCGCTTCGTTACAGGATCATTTAGTACTCGCGAAAGCGTTACGTAGATGATAGATAAACTCCAGTGGAAAAATCTGTAGGAGAGACACTCAGTAACTCTGTACGGGCTGTTGTTAAAGTTTCGTGAACATACCTTCACCGAGGAGTCCAGCAGTATCTTGCTCCCTCCTACGTATATCTCGCGAAGAGACTATGAGAGATTAGAGCCCACACAGAAGCATATCGACAATGTTTCCAGAATGAGATTTTCACTCTGCAGCGGAGTGTGCGCTGATATGAAACTTCCTGGCAGATTAAAACTGTGTGCCCGACCGAGACTCGAACTCGGGACCTTTGCCTTTCGCGGGCAAGTGCTCTACCAACTGAGCTACCGAAGCACGACTCACGCCCGGTACTCACAGCTTTACTTCTGCAAGTATCTCGTCTCCCACCTTCCAAACTTTACAGAAGCTCTCCTGCGAGCTTCTGTAAAGTTTGGAAGGTGGGAGACGAGATACTGGCAGAAGTAAAGCTGTGAGTACCGGGCGTGAGTCGTGCTTCGGTAGCTCAGTTGGTAGAGCACTTGCCCGCGAAAGGCAAAGGTCCCGAGTTCGAGTCTCGGTCGGGCACACAGTTTTAATCTGCCAGGAAGTTTCATATCGACAATCCTTCTTTACACGAACAATACGAGACTGAAATAGAAGGGAGAACCGATAGAGGTACTCAAGGTACCCTCCGCCACACACCGTCAGGTGGCTTGCGGAGTATGGATGTAGATGTAGATGTAGATGCATAGAGTCATAACTAATGAACAAGATTTCATACGCCGATGTAACTGATGATTTTGCGAAAACAAAATCGGGCATAAAGGTATTTTAAATTTCCATAAATTAATTAATTGAATTTCACCGTCATCTTCAGTCGGGTTGTTACCAGAGAACTGAAGATATTGTTTTTAAACTGTAAGTAAGCGCAAGAAAAATTATTTAATGACATTCACCGAATGTACATTATTGCGTAAGCAGTCTTAAGGTATATCTTACTCCGCCTTATTAGTAGTACATGACCGAGCTTTTATTAGCTCATAAATATACCAAAAACTATTTCTTGTGCAGTCCTAATTAAATAGTTGGTTTGTAGAAATAATCTAGGAACTGACATAACGTTACCCTAGTTAACAATCATACTAATTATGGGGAAAAGGGGGTGTAATCAGGGCATAGCGTACAAACCATAAAGGTACAATTACATTGACAAAAAAATTGTAATTAATATGATTGTGAAGTAGGGTATCGAACTGTAGAGGTTTTAGGGGTCGGTACGAGCGGCAAAATTTGAATAGCCTATTGGCGGGCACTGCGTGAATCTACCACTGGTCACTAATACTTAATCAGACACACTTCATATCTTGATTTATAGGACATTCCAAAAGATTTATCGGGATTCACAAAACTAAATCTTCTTCATGAATCAAGATTGAAACTTGGAGGATTCGACCTACGTAAAGAACTGTAAGGTGTTTACTGAAAAAAATCATCAGATTTTGCAAAGATAAGCCTTTTAATTGCATACACAGATGACAGACTGAGATTTACAGAAGAATCCTAAAGAAAAGTAATTCATACAATAAGGAAGTGGCTTAAAAGGCGCTTGTTCGACCGTTTTTTCACTACTGTTCATCAATTTGAGTCCTTTACTATGTAGGTTCAAATGGCTCTGAGCACTATGGGATTTAACATCTGAGGTCATCAGTCCCCTAGGCTTAGAACTACTTAAACCTAACCAACCTAAGGACATCACACACATCCATGCCCGAGGCAGGATTCGAACCTGCGACTTACCAGGTAGGACTGATAGCAGAGGTAGAGGAGAGCCAACGAAGGGCAGCGCATTTCTTCAAGGAATCGTTTAGTTGACGCAAGGCTTTCCAGAGATGCTCAACAAGCTCCAGTGGAAGACGTTACAAGAGAGGCATTTTGCTACGCGGAGAGGTTCACTGTTGCAACTTCGCAAGAGAACTTTCCGCGCAGAATCGGACAACATATTATTTCCTCCCACATTGTCTCGCAAAATAAACACAATGAGAAAATTCGAGAAATTAGAGCTAATACAGATGCTTACCGATAATCATTCTACGCACGTGCCATTTTGCTAATGGAACAGAGAAGATGTGACCAGTTAGTGTTACAGGAAGTACGCTCCGCCACGCATCTTCAGGTGGCTTACGGACTATTTATATAGATACAGATTCACATGGATATGTCTTTTACATCTAGACGCGAGTGCATACAACCTTGGGGTACTTTTTTCAATCATGTTAGGATCGAAGTTATAATTTTTTCTTCACAAATTTTTTAATATGCTCTCTACGAGCCGCACGGTACGCCAACTACTCGTAGATGAATGGCATGAACTTGTAGATGAATGGAATTTACAACTACTACATGAACCGGAAATTTGCAACCAGTGCCCAGGTAAAGTTTTACTTTCGATGCGCAGGTTAACCCTAATACTGTACACCATGGTCAGTTGTTCAGTCCGACCCTTGCGTTTTTTGTTTCTTACTGCGCATGCGCTAGCGCACTTACATAGCCCGTTGTAACCAATGTAAATTAAGCACTAAGTGAGACTTAGAAGCGGACGGACGTTCAAAGTTGTGAGACACTGTTGTTTAATTAATTTGACAGAATTATTTTTTGAAGAGCGCAAATGTGATCGCATGCCAAAATTATTGGGAAAATTTGTAAAGTTCCTGAGGAAGGTAGAACGAGGCAGCTGGTACCCCACTTTTCATTCATAGTCTTTTAACCCATTAAGGACCAAGCATTAAAAAATAATTTTTTTGAAAATAATGTTTATTTGATCTACTTGTAAACTAATATAGACATAAATATACAAAAAAGAAAATACAGGTCCTAATTAAAGTACAGCAAACTGTTGTGTTAACGCAATTTTGGGACTATAAGGAGTCTTATTTCGTTCTCTAATGAAATGTTTGAAAACAGTTTGAATGGAGATAAACATTATATTTTTTGCATTTGTAAATTTTTGTACTTTTATATAACCTATACCTACTTCTTGCTTTGTTTTCCTCCTCTATTATTATGTGGCCTACATCATCATAGCGTATTTCTTTTGGTAGAGAACATTTGGAAGGACGTCCGTAGGTGCATTTGCCTGTGTCCTGAGGGCTTTCGGTTTCTCTGTTTCCTTCATTCTCACCTGCAGTATCTTCTGATTCATTACGGTCATGCATAAGTGTGATCGAAATTCAGGTTGTGACATATTTTCTTCATTTGCAAGATTGTATATTTTCCATGAATTCACAATTACACTGTCTGTCAAGCTGGTGAAGAGAGGAAACCACCATTTCTTGACTCTTTTTCAAAAAAATGGTTCAAATGGTTCTGAGCACCATGGGACTTAACATCTGTTGTCATCAGTCCCCTAGAACTTAGAACTACTTAAACCTAACTAACCTAAGGACATCACACACATCCATGCCCGAGGCAGGATTCGAACCTGCGACCGTAGCAGTCGCGCGGTTCCGGACTGCGCGCCTAGAACCGCTGGACCACCGCGGCCGGCGACTCTTTTTCGAATTCTGTAATTGGCAATAGCATTATGGTATAAATCAACACCACACACATGTTCATTGTACTGAGCTATTACCCTGGGTTGGAGCAGAGAAATACTTTTCTTTTCTGTATCTTTTTGCATTCGCTAAAGGCTGGATGGTTCCGTTGTTGGTAACTACTGTTACAGTGGAATTGTCATTCCACTTTACCGTCATGACTTCAGCTTTATCATCAAAGAGACAGTCAAACACATTCTTGCCTTTTTTGTTCATGCTTGAGGTTGATTTCAAAGGACACTTTGCAGTTAGGTTGTCCCTAATAGCGCCAGTGGCTAAAAAAATCCCTTTTGTTTTAAAATACAAAATAAGAGGAAAAGAAATTATTGAAATGTATACAATGACGAGACGAGTCTTCAACAACTAAAAGCAAATTCATGACTACTTGTTCACTCAAAGAAAATTCAGGTGTTTCACATCCTGCCATCTTCCCACCATAAGGAATGAATTTGTACAAGCAGCCATTTGAACTGCATAAACTCCACAATTTGAAGCCAAATCTGACAGGTTTTCCTTGGATGAACATCTTGCAGGAATGTCTCCCAAAATAAGGGACCATTTCCTCGTCAACAGACAAATTATATGAAAATATTCCAAACTGAAGATATTTTTCATTGATTTTATCAAATATTGGTTTCACTTTAGAAAACCTGTCACTTTTACCCAGTCTGTCATTCTCAGACAAACAGATTTTTTGTTTGATTGACAAGAATTTATTACGACTCATGCAACTTCTTACAATTGGTAAAATTTTGTCTTCATCTTTCGACCAGTACAGTTTCGTTGCAGGTGTAATGTGATATCCTGAAAGAACCACTATTCTTATAAATTGCTTCAGCAATGGAACAGTTATTTTATATGAGTGGCGATCATTATCTTGTGCACATTTATTTTTGTATTCAATAATTTTTGAAAGCACTTCTGAGTCAAGGTAAAGTGAAAAACTTTCATAAGGCGATAGATCCTCTAATCTCTTCTTTATGTGTTCTGTCTTAGTTAACTGCCCTGTTATTGGTGAAGAAGTGTAAGTTGGTTGACCTTCTTCCAGTTCGGAACATCTTCATTTCTTTTCGGTACATTCACACCAATTCGTTTTCTTTTCTTAGCGCGTGCACTGGGTTCTGACCTTACAGTTGAATTCATTTTGTCTTGATCACTATGTGCATGTATTTCAAATGTACCAGCGATATCAGTTGCTTCCTCTTCCTCAACAAGTTCATCTTGATCAATCTCTTCTTAATCTGTGATCTGATCAACATTTGGTGGAGTGTACGTGTAATCGATGCCGTCTGCAACCTCAAGTTCTTCATCTTCATTCAGTATGGCCATAAGTTCCGGAGTAGATAAGGGTTTAGTTTAACAATCAGACGTTTTTAAACAAGCAGAAATCCCTATAGGTACTGTCTGTATTCATTTACAGCAGAACTGTGCTAAATTACGATTCAATGCAACTTCAATAAAACTGACTTACCGGTAGCGAATATTTAATCAGAGTTATTGTTCCATCTGTAAACACGAAACTGCAACCAAACGGAATTAAAATCTTTCAAACAAAGGCTAACAGTAATAAACAGTTCGGCCAACTATGGAATACCGATATATTATTATGGTAGATGAGCAGCCGTGTTTCACAAATATACAGGTCGGTCCCAAAATTACGTAAACGCAATATTATTGTAAATAGCAAAAAAATTGTTCGTATTTTAACTGACGTCTCTAATTGGTGTGTAGTTATGATAACAGAAGTTTGAAAGAAGTTCACTGTAAAAAATTTGTTAAAAATCATGACGTGCTAATTAGGAAATAAAATGAAAACTTTCGCAATGAAATACACCAACTTATCTGGAAGTTTGAAAATTCAAAGTGGTCAGCATTATGGTCAGTGATCTAATTAAAATGCCTAAACTGGTTTTCTCAGATGGCCTCTTACTGTTGTAATAAAGAAATTCGAAATATGTGCAACTCGTTTTATATATAAAAAAAATTACGAATGAAATGTTGCGTTGGCCCAGCTTTGGGCCTTAATGGACGGGAGCACATTCGCCTTTTTTGTGCTCCGGTGGTTGTTCTATGAAAAGCATTGCAGTCCAAACAGCTTCGCTTCAATCTAAAATCAGCAAAAATCAGAAGCCTTCGGTCAAATAGTGTATCTGCTCCAGCACCCGCTGGCTGACCTCTGAGAGTCTACTATACTGTAGCCAATCAGCAGCAAGCATTCCATTGCTAAATATGAATTAACTGTGTAGGCGGCACCTGTGTTCACCAAGAGCACTGTTGCCACATTAACCATATTAGCGGTAGATGTCTGTTAGGCAGTAGGGGTCTCTATAGGATGCGAAATGACACCGTGGAAACGACACAGTGACAGTGACACTTTGACCATAGAGTACGTTTATAATCGCGGGACGAGGAAACGTTTAGTGCCCCGCAGCCAGGTCATAGGCATCATATCATACGGTTTGCAGAGTACTCGAGCTCTGACCGGTATGAACCAACTGAGACGCGCGCAGCTCGTGTTCATCCCGTTTATTGTTTTTTTTCTCTTACCGTACTGCTGCCTCGTTTTCTTATTCCATTTACTGGCGTCACTGTCTTCCTGCCTTACCTGCCTGTGAGTGGCAGCAGCAGCGCTTATCGATAAGAGCACTGTCGTACTATCTCTGGAGCGACCGTGAGTATTTCCAGGTCGTCGTGTGTCTGGAAGTCAGTTGGAGACGGACGAGGAGTGCAGTTGGGCACGGAGCAGCGTCGGGGACGGAACGCCAATGAGGAGCTGACAGACAGTACTTGCTGATCGCTGCTGACACACATGCACTGTCCGACGGAAGGAGACTGGAGCGGGAACGACCGCTGATAGGTAGTACAGTCGGTCGTCTCACCGGCCAACGTGAATTTGGTCTTTTGAACGTTTCCGTGCGTGAGGCAGTTGGTCGGTCGGGGCAGAGCAGTGAGGAAGTCTCCATGGAACGTGGTCAGGCCGGAACCGCTGGCGGCGTGCACGCACGTTTGGAGTTGTGAGGCACTTCTTGCGAGGGTTACGAAGTTCGTCGCCCACCGTTCTGGACACTACGGTTGAGTACTCACTCAGCCTACTATCAAATCTCGCCTGCTATCAGATCTCCTCGTTTGATCCTGGTTGTCACTTTCTCGGAGATTCCCGCGAGCAACAACGTGTGTGCATTGAAGTCGACTAGAGCTGCAGCTGCTTTTTTATGTGGTGTTTAACTTAATCTAGATCATTCCTTCATTAATGAAGTGTACCAGCGGCATCTTCTGCCTTTTGGCCGTTGACGTTCTGGTTACCTGCCCTGGACATTGACCTAATTTTCGGCAGTGTATTTTCCTCGTCGTGTTGATGTTGTCCAGCATGGTGTGTAGTTCGACAGCTGAAGTGCTGTTGGTAGTTTTGGGCGTTTATTCTGACGTGGCTGGATTGGGCACCAGTCTCCAGAAAGTTGTGCTATTGACATCTTGTTGTCGTTTAGCTGGTCGGTTGGAGCAGAACTGGTCTTGTTGGTTGGTTCGTCGGCTAGCTTTTGGTTGGGTTGCCTCCCTATTAAGAGGTTATCGGTCTGGCTGGCTGTCTCACCTGAACGTGCGTTAGTATTACCTTCCCAGGCCGATCGTTGGAACCTTCTGAGCGCCGCTCCTTGTATTTTGAATAGTGATTTCCTTTCTAGTCTAGTACTCTGTGTGGCCTTCAGCCGAGTTTTAGCTTATTAAAATTGCAAGGCTTTTCTTCTTAGGCCTCAAGCCATAAAAAATTGTTTCTTATTTTGTATGTGGCCTTCAGCCTAGTTTCAGCCTTCCAAAATTAAAATTGAAAATTCCTTGTGCCTAGGCCTTAGGCTGTAAATTTGTTTCAAGTTGGTATGTTGGCTTCAGCCAAGTTTTCCAGCTTAAATTAAAAATTGGAAATTTCTTTGTCTGGGCTTTAAGCCGTGACATTGTTTGGGTTTCGGATGTGGCCTTAGCCGAGTTTTATGTGAAGCACTTCAGGAGAAAGCCTTTAGCCTATTTTAGTTGAAATTTAGAAGCTCTTCCCTTTAGGCCTTAAGCCTTTCTGCATGGTGTGTTGCCTTCAGCCGAGTTTCAATCTCTCTTAAATTAAAAATTCTAAATCCTTATCTTGCCCTTAAGTGATAAGATTGTTATTCTTTAGTATGAGGTCTTTAGCCGAGTTTTACACGAAATATTTTAAAATAAGGCCTTCCGCCTTTTCAAATTGAAAGCTCCTTGGCTTCCTTGGCCTTAAGCCATTAAATTGTTTTGTTTATATGCGGCCTTCTGCCGAGTTTTCAGCCTATTTAAACATTGAAAATCTTTGTCTCGGCCTTAAGCCGTAACACTGTTCTTGATTAATGTGAGGCCTTCAGCCGAGTTCTATGGGAAAAATTTAAGCCTATTTATACTGAAGATAAAAGAAAATTTTCTAAAGAAGTGAAACCTCCAGAAGAACTCGTGTACCTCAATTCCTTGCTTAGGCCGTGTGCCTTGGATTTTCGATGTGGCCTTCAGCCAATCTAAATTAAATCAGAGGCGGTCTTTCGTTAAAACCTTGAGAGTTTCGATTCTTGCTTGTGGGATTGTCTGTTTTACGAAATAAAGTTTATATGTTGAGTGCAACTGACAGTAACTTATTTTGGCCCCTTTCATAACTATAATCTCATCCGCTCTGTCCTGCTAGCCCAGGGTTTCACCAACGTATTCCGCGAATCATAGGCCGAAGTGAATACTAATCATGCTTCAAGCGTCCAGTGCCGGCGTTCATTCGTCCAAGCTAATCTGTGTGTACGGTGACTAGCGGTGAGCACAGGTACACGTGTCGGTGACTGACTGCTGCCTCATGTAACGAGGAAGTCTATCTAGATGGTGTACTGCTCGCCGGTTCTTGCAGTCCAGTACTGAACTGGCGATCAGTTTGTTGCACCGTCGACGACGACTGCTGTTATCAACACGCTGTAGTCCCCGGCACTTACAGCCAAATATGCAAATATCAGCCGTTCTGTAAACGTGTTCGACTGTTATGCCTGTGTGTTATAGACGGTCTTACGACATACCAGTCGCGTGACATGCCGAACTATTGGTATATTTTGGATGAATGGCAGCGTCTGTCGTAAAGATTGAAATCCTTTATTTTACAAGTCGACTTTGGTCACTGTGCGACCATTTTTAGTGCAAAATATTTGACCGTAGTAGGCCCATATCATAATAACACAACATTTTCTATGACGTGTAACGTGTACTGTGATGATTATTTCCAACAAATACTTCACTTTTGCTGCATACAATCGTTATTGAAATTACAGAAGACTGTATCTTGAGACCTTAGCAGTTGCCGATCCAATATACAGTGAGCTTCTGTATGTTACACCTCATAGAAAATATTGTGTTATTACACTACTGGCCATTAAAATTGCTACAACAAGAATATGACGTGCTACAGACGCGAAATTTAACCTACAGGAAGAAGATGCTGTGATGTGCAAATGATTAGCTTTTCAGAGCATTCACACAAGGTTGGCATAGGTGGCGACACCTACAACGTGCTGACATGAGGAAAGTTTCCAACCGATTTCTCATACACAAACAGCAGTTGACCGGCGTTGCCTGAGGAAACGTTGTTGTGATGCCTAGTGTAAGGAGGAGAAATGCATACCATCACGTTTCCGACTTTGATAAATGTGGGATTGTAGCCTATCGCAATTGCGGTTTATCGTATCGCGAAATTGCTGCTCGCGTTGGTCGAGATCCAATGAGTGTTACCAGAATATGGAATCGGTGCGTTCAGGAGGGTAATACGGAACGCCGTGCTGGATCCCAACGGCCTCGCATCACTAGCAGTCGAGATGACAGACATCTTATATACATAGCTGTAACGGATCGTACAGCCACGTCTCGATCCCTGAGATGGGGACGTTTGCAAGACAACAACCATCTGCACGAACAGTTCGACGACGTTTGCAGTAACATGGACTATCAGCTCGGAGACCATGGCTGCGGTTACCCTTGACGCTGCATCAGAGATAGGAGCGCCTGCAATGGTGGACTCAATGACGAACCTGGGTGCACGAATGGCAAAACGTCATTTTTTCGGATGAATCTAGGTTCTGTTTACAGCATCATGATGGTCGCATCCGTGGTTGGCGACATCGCGGTGAAAGCACACTGGAAGCGTGTATTCGTCATCGCCATACTGGCGTATCACCCGGCGTGACGGTATGGGGTGCCATTGGTTACACGTCTCGGTCACCTCTTGTTCGCACTGATGGCATTTTGAACAGTGGACGTTACATTTCATATGTGTTACGACCCGTGGCTCATTCGATCCCTGCAAAACCCTACATTTCAGCAGGATAATGCACGACGCATGTTGCAGGTCCTGTACGGGCCTTTCTGGATACAGAAAATGTTCGACTGCTGCCCTGGCCAGCACATTCTCCAGATCTCTCACCAATTGAAAACGTCTGGTCAATGGTGGCCGAACGACTGGGTCGTCACAATACGCCAGTCACTACACTTGATGAACTGTGGTATCGTGTTGAAGCTGCATGGGCAGCTGTACCTGTACACACCATCCAATCTGTTTAACTCAAAGCCCAGGCATATCAAGGCCGTTATTACGGCCAGAGGTGGTTGTTCTGGGTACTGATTTCTCAAGATCTATGCACCCAAATTGCGTGAAAATGTAATCACATGTCAGTTCTAGTGTAATATATTTGTCCAATGAATACCCGTTTATCATCTACATTTCTTCTTGGTGTAGCAAGTTTAATGGCCAGTAGTGTATGATATGAGCCCACAAGGTTCGAATAATTTGCACTGAAGATGGTCACACAGTGACAGAAATCGATCTGTAAAATAAAAGATTTCAGTCTTTAAGACTGCTGCTTCCATTTATCCAAAATATACATACAATAATACGATCGCGGTGCACACGGTTCCCAATGGAATTAGACATCATTGCCGCACTATTCCATTCGCCAGGAGACCACTGCGCTATTTCTCCACCACAGCTCTTGTCCCTAACTCAATTGCTCATGACTGTACTGTTCTGTCCATTCTTCGAAGGTTTAGTCACGATTCTGAAGCGCACTTCCTCGAGCGTCTTTAATCTCAAGTCAACACATGCGGCACCCATCTCATACGCTGTTTCTTCATATACAGAAACTGATTTGGGATATTGTGCAGTCTTTCGTACGCGTTGCCTACCAAGCTAAAAACCACAAATTTTAATGTATCATACTCACAATCGTCATTATCTTCATCAGTTTACAACCATGGTGCAGGTCTGTTCGTAAGAACATCACAATCTTAATGCATCCTCATCACCATGACAACCACCACTACCACCAGTATCATCATCATTATTTTGAACAGTTTCCAGCCTTGGACCAGGTCTGTTGGAAACACAAACCTCTTCACCGTCTTCTTGCTTCCCATTTTTTCTCTTCCTCCACTGCATTATGTTCTTTCCTCTTCTCTCTACACTTTCCTATACTCTTTTAAACTATCTGCACCTGTCCCTTCTCTTAGTATTATTCCTTGAAACTTAAGGTCGAACGCCTTCCCTCCTTCCAACTTCCTGTCTATCTGTAACACTCCTCTTCTAGTAGGCCCCTCATTCTTTCATTTCTTCACCTATCTAGTAGTACCAATCCAATTTTAGTCAAGAACTTCACTTTCTATGCTTGTTTTTCGTTGCTCACTTTTCTGCCGCATATTGTAAAACAATGGCCTTTTGTTTCGATAGGACAACTGTCGATAATTTATTCAGAAAAATGCACAATTAGATGTAATTTCTCCAGAAAAATATTCGATATGACGTTCGCAACGTTACGTCTCTGCATACAAGGTGATTCAGGAAAAAGGGAAATTTAAAAATTAAATAATGTTACGAAACAAACTATTTGCTCACTTTTCTGCCGCATATTGTAAAACAATGGCCTTTTGTTTCGATAGGACAACTGTCGATAATTTATTCAGAAAAATGCACAATTAGATGTAATTTCTCCAGAAAAATATTCGATATGACGTTCGCAACGTTACGTCTCTGCATACAAGGTGATTCAGGAAAAAGGGAAATTTAAAAATTAAATAATGTTACGAAACAAACTATTTGCTCACTTTTCTGCCGCATATTGTAAAACAATGGCCTTTTGTTTCGATAGGACAACTGTCGATAATTTATTCAGAAAAATGCACAATTAGATGTAATTTCTCCAGAAAAATATTCGATATGACGTTCGCAACGTTACGTCTCTGCATACAAGGTGATTCAGGAAAAAGGGAAATTTAAAAATTAAATAATGTTACGAAACAAACTATTTTCAAATAATATTATTTATGTCGATAGTAAAAAGATGGAATTTAAGTATTGACACAGTAATTTTATTTCTTGGGGATGACATCTTGTAGGTGCGTTCTATTTTTGTACAAACGTTCCTGCTATCTCTTAGATAAATTGTGCATGGTTCGAAGTAATATTTTAACAGGAATTTCGGCAATTGCTTCACGGATCTTAGCTAATTCTTCTGTTGTAGCAGGACAACTGTGATGGACTTTCCTTTTAAGGTGACCTCAAAAGAAGAAAATCTCACGTTTACAGATCAGGAGATGTGGGAGGTCATGGAGTACCACCGTTTCTCCAAATTATAGGTTGCCAAACAACTGGCGTACACGTTCCATGAATCTTCGTGCTGTGCGCAACGTTCATGCGTCCTGCTGAAACCAGCCGTTGTCAGTGACGGGTGGACGTCCGTAGATTTTGCGCAACAAAGATTTCAGGAATGGCGACGTACCGATCCAATGTGACTGTACGCGAAGCCGACTCTCATCGACAAAAAAAAAAGGCCTATAATGTCGTATGATGACACAGAACACCACACGGTAGCCTTGTTGCTGTCCAGTGGGCATTGGTGTAGGTGAGTCCAATAACGAGAATTTTGTTTACTGACAAATTCATTAAGACTGAGATGAGCTTCATTCTACGTCCTAAGTTGTTAACAATCTCATTGTCCTCCGTTATCTTTTCCACCATTCGTTTAGAGAGCTGCCGTCGCAGTAGGTGATCGTTGGGTTAATGTTCCTTGGTAAAGTGCATCTTGTATAGATGGTAATGTAAGTGCTGTACCAATATTCTACGGATACTTGAACTGTGCAACTGCTAAAACGATGTGTGACGACGGGTTGAACGATGTGAGCCTCTTATGGCAGCAGGTCGAAACAGC
Organism: Schistocerca nitens; assembly: GCF_023898315.1. NCBI lineage: Eukaryota > Metazoa > Arthropoda > Insecta > Orthoptera > Acrididae > Schistocerca > Schistocerca nitens. Next base: position 410,773,277 of record NC_064620.1, read on the forward strand.
TTCGATATTGTCTGGCGAACGAAAGGTTTGCACAAGGCCTGGAGGTTTCTTTTTCGTTGCTGAACCCGTTTTTTTTTCACAATTATGTGTCAATTTGTTAATTGTATGTGATCATGGAACGCAATCGTGGCGTCTGAAAAAAATGTTCAAATGTGTGTGGAATCTTATGGGACTTAACTGCTAAGGTTATCAGTCCCTAAGCTTACACACTACTTAACCTAAATTATCCTAAGGACAAACACACACACACACACACACACTCATGCCCGAGGGAGGACTCGAACCTCCGCCGGGACCAGCCGCACAGTCTATGACTGCAGCGCCTTGAGACCGTTCGGCTAATCCCGCCCGCCGGCCGGAGTGGCCGTGCGGTTCTAGGCGCTACAGTCTGGAACCGAGCGACCGCTACGGTCGCAGGTTCGAATCCTGCCTCGGGCATGGATGTGTGTGATGTCCTTAGGTTAGTTAGGTTTAATTAGTTCTAAGTTCTAGGCGACTGATGACCTCAGAAGTTAAGTCGCATAGTGCTCAGAGCCATTTGAACCATTTTGAATCCCGCGCGGCGTGGCGTCTGAAATTGAAGTGCGGCGAAATTCTCTATGTACAGCCTCCGCACTGTCTTTGTTTTTGTAACAAGTTTTGATGGCAAAAGCATGTTAATAAAGTAAATAAAAAGTTTCTGTTTTCAAACTTTTCACTATTTTACTGAAAACGAAAATTTATACGTACAGATAGTAAAAACAATTTTGTCAGGTATTTATCGAAAAAAAAAAGAAAACGCACTGACCACGCAGTAACTTCAACGAAATAAGTCTGGGTAGAAAAGAGGAAAAATCTGTGTTTGCTCAAGGTGGAACCTATCCGAAAACAAATTTATAGTTATTGCTATAGACTGTGTGCAATCGAAACAAAGGTAAATTGTAATATTAACAGTCTCCTCTAACTTTTAACGACAAAGACATGTTACTAAAACACTATCCAGGAACCTAGTCCCTGTTACAGAATTTTTCAATATTTGGCGTGATTATTGACCGAATTTAAAAATTTAAAATGCTGTCACACTCTGCTCATTGAAAGGTATAACCTTGCGATAAATGTTCAGCAGTATAAGACGAGTAATAAAATTAGAAATTGTGTGTTTGTCTCGAGGAAGCGTAACTGGCGGCGTGCAAGTACGTGGACTTCATTCATCCAGGATTTGAGAATGATAGCACTTGGCGACTTGCAACAAACGTTACACATTAATTTCCAACCGAGCCAGGTGGAGCAATGGTTAGCACACTGGACTCGCATTCGGGTGGACAACAGTTCAAACCCGCGTGCGGCCATCCAGATTTAGGTTTTCCATGATTTCTCTATTAAGTGGTTTCAGGTAAATGGGAGGATAGTTCCTTTGAAAGGGCACGGCCGATTTCCTTCCCCATCTTTCCCTAATCTGAGCTTGCGCTCCGTCTCTATTGACTCGTTGTCGACGGGACGTTAAACACTAACCTCCTCCTCCTCTTCCTCCTCCTCTTCCTCCTCCTCTTCCTCCTCCTCCACATAACTTCAGACTTGTATGTAACTTTTTCTAGCCGACAACCTCCACAAAATAATGAAAGGAAGAAACTTCATCTCTTACTGTATTTTCGCCCTTCATGCAGTAAAACTTCAGCATCTGTCACGATGTTTTAATTTATTACTTCTTCACTACTTATTCTATACGTAACACACTCTTCAGACAGTATCCACGAATACAGCTCTATTTACCCGCAAAATTATATCGTTGTACGACACGTAGGTCAGGAGATCTATCGCTTGCGCCTTTGGCCTGCATTTAGCGCGGGGTTGGCGTGGTTACATCGGATTTAGCATGGTTAATTTGAAGGGGTGGCCGGATGCCCTTCCTGCCGCCATCCAGAACCCCCCGGGAAAGAATCAGAGTACCCCATATGTCTGCGTCAAGCGTAAATCATGGAAAAGTGCGGATGTGTTTCAAACGTCTGTGAGTCGTGTAACTGAGGCGGGACGTGGGGACCAGCCCGGTATTCACCTAGGAGGATGTGGAAAACCGTCTAAAAACCCCATTCAGGCTGGCCGGCACACCGGCCCTCGTCGTTAATCCGGCGGGCGGATTCGATCCGGGGCCGGCGCGCCTACCCGAGTCCAGGAACACGTAGACCAGGAGATATGACGTTACAAATATTAAGGTGCGTGAAAAACTAGCATTTGCTAAAAACGGAGCGCACATTACCCAGCTTATATTCATCCAGTGTTTCATGATGACAGCACTTTGAGGTTTCCAACAACCTTTGAGAATAATTTCAAGCCTTTCCTCAACTTTTTTCATGCTTACTTGCTTAAAGGTAAACATTTAACTCATTAACACATTTGTAAAGTAATAAGATGTTTGAAGCTGTTTCATAAATGTGAAAAATTGGATTTTCACTGTTTAGTATGTGTCCAGCATATGTTAACAGATATGCTGCTGTTCATCGTATTTGTATCATGTAACAAGCGTTGTGGGCGATATGTATATGGACATGGCCTTTTGGACAACATACTAATTTTTAGCTATGACAAACGCTTATAACGTGCTGAGTTTTATCCACTTGACATCTTGTGCATGAGGTTCAGTGTAAAATGAGCGTGACAAATGTTTAATACCTGAAGATGACAGCTAAGACTGTTGAAACCGGTTGTCTCGAATAAAAATAAAAATATATATTTTGTGCGATCTTGGCTTTTAAATGGTTTTTAACAATTAAAGTAGACCGCCATTCAATACCCTCATAATGAGAATATTTGATTAGACGTGTGAGTTCGATTCCTTAAAGAACCATAGGTTTAGGTGCGTGGCTAAGAGGCCAGAAGAAAGTCGTCCATAAAAATCAGTTATCTGTATGAATCACAAGAAGCAATTGCGACAGTGAACAAGTTATGGTGTATGTGTAAGAGAGAGATGGTCTGTGAGAGGAGAGAACGCGGAGGCTGGCCCCAGCGCCGTGGAGGGCCTTCTTCAGCTCTGCAGCATTCCAGAGCATTAAGCAGAGTGAAGGCGCCGAGTGTGGGACGCACAACGGGCGCGTTGTAGCCTCAGATGCCATCGCGCAGAGAAACCCGGCTCTCCGATCACTGTGCTTCTGGGGGCCTGGCTGGTTGACTGCCTCATCCTGTTGACGCTGCAAAGGGCAAGTGTGTCGCCGTTGCGGTCAGCCTCTCTCGCGACGGCACCTCTTTTGAGATACACGTACACTGTTGGGGCCAGAAATCACAGTACACTTCCTGTCGTCCGCTTCGAAAACGCTAGACATGCAATGTCTGTCCCAAAAGTTTCAACAATAATTTTTTAAAGAGGTTTATTACTTTTTTAACGAACAAAGTTAAAAATCTTTAAAGTACCTTTTGTTCGAACCTATGCATCGCTGCCACCACTTCGTCCTGCCCGCATAAGCCTCCTGGAAGGCTTCAACTGGAACATGCATATAGCGGTGCATAGAAGCCCCTTTAGCCCTTCCAGTGACCCGTCATTCAGGATTGTACCCGAAAATTCAAATCTAGTCGTCTGTCACTCTCTATCCAAAAAATTGGGGTAACATCCGCGGCGTTCCAGCAACGCGCGACACTTTGGTACACTGATTCCTTCTATTTAACTGACGCCACTTTTGAGATCATATTTGTGCACACCCTTCCATCTGTCCATGGGACCTGGCGGTCCTATCGGAACCGACCGACCGCCGTGTCATTGGATATAGTATAGAGGAGCGTGAGGTCATCCCACTGCCTTCCTGGCCATTGTCAATTTTCGTGACCTGAAGTTACGGGAGCCTTGTTTCAAGGAGGACTTTTCACTGACCTTATTTTATCGTAGGTGACTTTACCTTTTCGTATTCTGTTAATCATATTTATTTATTTTCGTGACTAAAAAAAGGGTCTTTGTTTCTAGTTTACCATGCTTACGACAGCCCCTGATTCTGTTGCTTTGACGTTTGGGTTGTTAATCTTGCATGCTCTTTAAAATTTAGTTACTGTGTATGACGCTTATAATAATATTTTTTGATTCGCTATTCTACTCGTATGAGGAGCGTTGGAAAAATAAAAACTACTTACGTGTTTGGAGTAAATCATTTTTATTTTTCGACATAGTCTCCTTTTAGACTTATACACTTCGTCCAACGCTGTTCTAATTTGTTGATCCCTTCCGAATAATAGGAATTGTCCAAGTCTGCAAAATAGCTATTGGTTGCTGCAATCACCTCTTGGTTTGAATAAAATCTTTGTCCCGCCAGCATGAACAATATGCACCTCTAATTGTTTTACCCTTTTCCAGGTAGTCGATGGGGATTATCCCTTGCGAATCACAGAAGACAGTCGCCATAACCTTTCCTGCCGAAGGAATGGTCTTCGCTTTTTTGTTGCAGATTCCCCCTAGGTAACCCATTGTTTAGATTGTTGTTTGGTCTCAGGAGTATAGTAACGTATCCATGTTTCGTCCACTGTGACGGAACGATGTTTAAAGTCCTGTGGATACTTCCTGAACAGCTGCAAACCATCCTTGCAACACTTCACACGATTTCGTTCTTGGTCAAGTGTGAGCAAACGCGGAACCCATCTTGCGGATAGCTTTCTCTTGTCCAAATGTTTATGCAAAATATTATGAACCCGTTCATTCGAGATGCCCACAGCACTAGGAATCTCACGCACCTTAACTCTTCTGTCATCCATCACCATATCATGGATTTTATCAATGATTTCTGGAGTCGTAACCTCCACAGAGCGTCCAGAACGTTCAGCATCACTTGTGCCCATATGGCCACTCCGAACATTTTGAAACCACTTATAAACTGTTCTAATCGAAGGTGAAGAGTCACCGTAATGTTTATCAAGCTTCTCTTTAGTCTCCTGAGGCGTTTTGCCTTTCATAAAGTAATGTTTACGAAATTCTTTTTCGTCCAAACACAAAGAAATATACCAATATGGCTGAAACTTGGTGTACGTTCTTTCCAAAGACGCTACTAACTAAACATGACCCCGTACGCGCCGATGGTGCTATCTCTCGGACTTTGCACGGACTTTTTAAACGTCCCTCGTACATGTCATCATATTCCTGATTTTTTTCTGCTTTATATAGGGGTATCTCAACGTACTTTTGCTTTTGTATGATTGAAATGGTCTGGATGAATGCACCTTAATTTTTTAGCCTTATGTACTTCTTGTATTTCGTAAACGTGCCTTACGCCGGTCATGCGCGCCACCTGAGTATCTCTTGTCGCAGTGTACGCGGCGTTTATATCTTGACCTGTCACAGTAACATTTGTGTGGACATCAATCGGACATTCTGCTGTGTGCGGCTCATACCGCGTTTATTTTGTAAGCGTGGCCATATTTTGTACTGCTATGGTGGAGTCAGCGAGTGTGCTCAAGGTAACATGCGGTAGTCTCTGACATTTTTCCCTCACCTTCTGGATGATGCACTCACGGTTTTCTTTTCTTTTAACTAGATGTATTTTACATTTTATATGTTTTTATGATGTATGGATTACCTATCTACTTACTGTTGCGTCCATTTTCCATTTTCTACGTCTTTATGACGGATAGGTTACATGTCCAGCTACTTTTACGTACGTTTCTATTATTTTTAGTGCATTTTACATGAGCAGTCGTAGAAGATAGAATCATGCCCCCTCTTCTGGTTGTTTATAATTGACTGGTTTTCTGTTTTTATAAACAGTCTAATGTTGCCCCAAAAGGATGACACGCGTCATTGACCTTAAATAACTTCGCAACGAAGACTGTTTTTATTCTGAAAGAAACTTACATCATACTTCCTGCAAAATAGGAGCACGATCAGGAAACGATGGTGGAGGTCGATAGCGATCACACACTCTTCTCTCCAAAGTAGACCACAAAGGGTCAATAACACTGGGATGTGGTGACTGTGTGGCCAGTAGAGAAGCGATAATTCATCCTCCTGCTCACAAAACTAGTCATGGGCGATGAGATCAGAGGCTCTCTCGTCTTGCAACACAGCATCACCACTGGGGAACAAACAATGTACTATCGGATGGACATGATCAGCTAAAATTTTCACACAATCCTTGGAAGTAACGCGATCTTGTAGAATAGCCATGGAGCCCATGGAATATCACGATGTGGCTGCCCACATCATCACCGAACCCCGGCCATGTTTCAGTCTTCGGACGTAAATTCAAAATAATTTCCGACAAGATTCATCCGACCAAATGACTAAATGACTTAAATTCTTTGCTCCATAGTCCAGGTTTTATGGCTTCGGCATCACGGTCTGATGTTACGGGCATTTGCATCACTGATGTGCTGATTTGGAATCCCAGCTCGTCTTTCAATTCTCTGCCTATGGAGTTCCCTTGGTGTTGTTTTGGTGCCGACGGAATCGCGAGTTCGACATTCATTGCCGAAGAAACTTTTACAGGTGTCGTCCACTTATTTTTCGTCACAAACCCCTTCAATGACCGTCCGTCACGATCACTCAGCACATACCTCCCTCTGCGATGTGACAGCAGATGATGTTTTTCCGCTTTCCCTGCATACGGTATAAATCTTCGCTCCCTGAAACACCAAACACTTCGGCTGCCTTGGTTACGAAAGCACGCGCCATACGAGCACCAACAATTTGCCCACGTTCGAATTCACTTAAAATGGCTCTGAGCACTATGGGACTTAACATCTGAGGTCATCAGTCCCCTAGAACTTAGAACTACTTAAATCTAACTAACCGAAGGACATCACACACATCCATGCCCGAGGCAGGATTCGAACCTGCGACCGTAGCGGTCGCGCGGTTCCAGACTGAAGCGCCTAGAACCGCTTGGCCACACCGGCCGGCCGAATTCACTTAGCTCCGACATAAAGCACTTAACAGCTACAGAGAACATGGTTCTGACCACCAGTAACACTCGCAACGCTTTGAAGACCTTGAAAAGATGCCGTATGTGGTCTAGTATAACAGCGTAACCTGCACATTTCGCTAGCATATGCATTTATGCTCAACCATGAATATCTCGCGGTGTTGCCATATTTTTGTCCAATCCATGTACACTGAAATGCGGACCCGAGGCATGGTACAGCTTGGTACTTTTCACATTCGCAAAACATTGCCAAAACTGAAAGAAGCGGGAACTGATTGAAAAAAATGACTACTGACTTAATCCCTGATCTTTGTATTTCAAGTCACACTTGTAGACACTTACCAAGTTAGTCACGGAGCGATACTTGATGCATTTACTGAAATTCACATTGAGGTAACGGTAACGTCTGATATAATAAGATTGAAATTTGTCTCCTCTGATTCATGAGGAACAGCCTTACATCTACGTATATATGCACTGTACAGCACATGATGGAGGGCACTGTGTATCAATATAAAGGATTTTCTGTCCTGTTCCGTCTGCATACTGAGCCAGGGAAATATGGCTGTCTGTATCCATCATTATGCGTTCCAGTCTCTCTACTCTTCCCATCACAACATTTGCGAGACATGCAAAAGTTCCTACAAAAAATGGTTCAAATGGCTCTGAGCACTATGCGAGCACTGAGGTCATCAGTCGCCTAGAGCTTAGAACTAATTAAACCTAACTAACCGAAGGACATCACACACATCCATGCCCGAGGCAGGGTTCGAACCTGCGACCGTACGGTCGCTCGGTTCCAGACTGTAGCACCTAGAACCGCACGGCCACTCCAGCCGGCAAAAGTTCCTACAAAATAGTTACACTGTCTTTTTCGACAACCGGTTCCTTAATATAGCCAATACGGTTTCGCGATAATACTTTTACGTTCTTCCAGACTTTCCCGTCCATTTATCTTGAAAGGGTCTGTAAGACCTTCGTAAGGACTATACGCCTACAAACCTGTCTCTGAGTTAGTTCAGCGTCTACCTCGATGTCTACTCGATGAGCACTTCAAATGCTGCGGCAGTACTCCAGATCTGGTCCAACTAGCATCTCGTACGTGTTCTCCTTGGCAGGTGCATTCCACTTTCCCAGAACCGCTTCAACTAATACTCGCCTACGCTTCTACCGATTTCTCGTGTTTTTCTTGTTTATACCACCTCTTAGTATTATCGCCAAATACAATGGCGGACAAAAGTCGTAACACCAAGAAAGTTGGTAGGCTACTGGCGCCACTATGAGGATGCCAGGGGACGGGTTCGATTCCCGGCCGGGTTGGAGATTTTCTGTGCCAGGGGTCTGGCTGTTTATGTTGTCCTCATCATTTCATCATCATCATCATCATCTGCAACAGTGGCTAGATTGAGCTGTGAAAAAATTAGACTGTGTACCAATTGGGACTTCCAACAGGCACTGATGACCGCGCAGTTGAGCGCCCCACAAACCACCATTACTCTGAGGATATATATCAGGTTTGCTTTAGATACAAGCTTTAACATTCCTGAGTGTTAGTTACCTTTGAGATTGGAAGTGGTGAGTTGATGTTAATCAAGAATGCCTTTAAGGCGACAAAGATGCCATAATCAGCACATAACTGAGATTTCACGAAATCGTTTAATAGGGTTACGAGAAGCTGGTTCTTACTCCTGCGATATTGCAGAAATACCAGACAGGAATATAGCCACTGTACATGTTTGCTGGCAGGCGGAGGTCTCGAGAATGTACGGTCGCAAGAGGACCGGTCTCCGGACGGCCACGTGGCTCTACCGAGAGGGGAGACCACCCTGTTCGGCGTATGGCTGTGGCGCTTCGTACTGCATCTGCAGCAGTAATCTAAGCAGCAGTTGGTGCACATTGACACACTTGTAACGAACTGTTGCAAGTCGGTTACTCCAAGGACAGCTCCGAGCCAAACGCCCTGTTATGCGATTCCTCTGAACCCAAACCACCGCCATTCGTGACTTCAGTGGTGCGAAGCGAGAAATCATTGGAAGGCAGCGTGGAAGTTTGTTGTGTTTTCTGATGAAAGCTCGTTCTCATTCAATGCCGGTGATAGCCGTGTGTTGATTAGGAGGAGGCCAGTGGAGGGCCTGCAACCAACCTGTCTCCATGCTAGACACACCGGACCTACACCTGGAACTATAGTCTGGGGTGCGATTTCATATGACAGCAGGTGTACTCTCGTGGTTATCACACGCACCCTGACTGCAAATTCATATGTCAGTCTGGTGATTCAACCTGTTGTGCAGACATTCATGAAAACACTCCAGGAGGTGATTTCCAACAGGATAACGCTGATGTAATCCATCATACTCTACACAATGTCGACATGTTACCTTGGCCTGCTCGATCACTAGATCTGTCTCAAATAGAGTGCATATCTGACGTCACTGGACGACAACCCCAGCGTCACCCACAAACAACATTAACCGTCCCTGTATTGACCGACCAAGTGCAACAGGTATGGAACTCCAACCCACAAACCAACATCCGTCACTGTACAACACGATGCATGCAGGTTTACATGCTTAAATTTAACAGTCTGGCGGTTAGTCCTGTTACTAATGTGCCAGAATTTCGCATTTGCAATGGCTTATCTCCCACCTACATTAAACTGAGATGCAGCAATGTTAGTCACCTAAATATGTTACCTAGACAAATGTATTCCATAAATCTCAATACTCTACATTAATTATTTTTCTATGTTGGTTCAAATGGTTCAAATGGCTGTAAGCACTATGGGACTTAACACCTGAGGTCATCAGTCTCCTAGACTTAGAACTACTTAAACCTAACTAACCTAAGGACATCACACACATCCATGGCCGAGGCAGTATTCGAACCTGCGACCGTAGCAGCCGCGTGTTTCTGGACTGAAGCGCCTATAACCGCTTTTGATGTTGCGATTTTTTCCGTCAGTATGTATAATCAGTGTAGAAGGGTTCAACGTATATTACTGATCTTGATATCCGACATTTCTTTCTCTTTTTGCGGGCATTACCATGCATTGATCCACATCTAAAGAGAGCTACCATTCTCTGAACCTGCAATTGCTCACGATTCGTCCATCGAAGGAACTTCTCTAATTACGTCAGCATTGTCAGCCAACAATCTGATAGTCTTGCGAACATTATCACTTTTATTTTTCCTGTATTATTATTTCGTCCTCCTCGCTCCACATGGGTGGAGGGAGTGAGGTGGCGGTGGGGGGGGGGGGGAGAATAAGGGGGGGGGGGGCGGACTCTCAACATTACAACATTCCGCTCTTCAGCCAAAAGCTTTTTAAAAATATAAACAAAGATGGAACGAATGTGGTTCAAATAGCTCTGAGCACTACGCGACTTAACTTCTGAGGTCATCAGTCGCCTAGAACTTATATCTAATTAAACCTAACTAACCTAAGGACATCACACACATCCATGCCCGAGACAGGATTCGAACCCGCGACCGTAGCGGTCACGCGGTTCCAGGCTGAAGCGCCTAGAACCGCACGGCCACACTGGCCGGCGAACGAATGTGATTAAAAGGTGAAAAACATATATATTGTTTTAAAATGTATAAAATGATGTGACTACATAGTAAGTGAAAGGGACGAGAAAGGCCCAACATGGTTTCATAACAAGATTCGGAAAATTATGAGGAAACAGAGGCTGTTGCACACTCGGTTCAAAAGAGAAGGCGCAAATGACGGAAAGCAAAGGTTAGTAGCGATTCGTGCGTCTGAGAAAAGATCTATGCGCGAAGAATGCAACCACCACCAAACCGTAGCAAAAGACCTGGCAGAGGGCCGGAATAAATTCTGGTCCTATGTAAAATCGCTAAGTGGCTCTAAGGGTTCCATCAAGTCTCTTGTTGATCATTCTGGTGAGGCAGCTGAAGACAACAAAACGAAAGCTGAAGTTTTAAATTTCACGTTCGAGAAATCGTTCACGCAAGAGAGTCGTAAAAAGATACCTCGTTTGACAATCTAACACATTGCCTTCAGCTGAAATCGTTTATCGCTTTTGACAAAATAGCATGTGACCAAGACATTGAGTTTTATAATCTGTATTTAGCACCCCTGCATCCATAACGCGAGATTTCACGTCTTTTTCTCCATTTCTAAACACTATAGTATAGTATAAGTGAAGCAAAGCCGTTATTTATCCGCATACAATTTTACTTTATGCATATATAAAGAAACACTTTTTTTCGATTGGTGTGCTGTCTTTGCTATACAGCGATTCTCGCACGCTTTTCAGGAAACCATTTGACAAAATTATTATTTTTTTCTGTTTGCGCCGTTTGATAATGTGCTGTCTGCTGATGCCAGTCGAACCGTAGCCTAAATCTGGAAGTATCATTCTCGGATGTGGTATTCGCCTACTCGACATCAGCCTACTCGACATCACTTCCCGAGAAGACGTTGGAATCTAGAAATTTTCAGTTCTCGGATTGACCAACACTTGGTGCGCGTACCGATAAAAATATAGGACACCTAATTTACAGTAACAGTCCAACTGGCAACATGGGAGTGTAGCAGCGCTCCCCTCTCCTGTTCGCATAATACTCATAATCACTGGAAGGATAACCAATATGCAAAACAGAATAATCTTAATCCTGTGAGTGGAAAATGGCATCCACGACGCAATAAAAAAATTCCGCTGTTCTCCCCAACAGGGAGAATGAAATGTGAAAAAAACGCATACATCATTATTGTGGCGACTACTGCCCACCACTCGACTACCTGAACTGTCATTCATAAAATTATTTTAATCGAAATATAGTCATCTGAAGAAGGAAGTTGTTCACGTTGCCGAAAATTCGTTTCAGCCAGGGAGAACAACCGAGAAAAAAATTAAATTACATTTTTTTCCTTCGGAATTTGGCCAACTATGGACCGCGTAGAAATTAAGGCTGTTTGACCTTTCTTTTCCTCTCTTCCCAGAAGCTCTTCATTCTTTCACTTATTTTCTTTCTATCCTCGGAAATGTAATGTGTGGACTTCTTCGTTAGTGGTTTCTCTTTAAATGATTTTATACTGTTGACTTTGCTTCTGAATTCTCAACTTTGAATCATCTCTAACGAAATAAGCAGTCTCTTATATATATTTACTATTAAAAACAGTCTTAATCACGATTTATTTATCAAGGTGACCGGTTTCGACCACTACTGTGGTCATCTTCAGACCATTGAGCAGGAACCTCTTTCCGTTGGAGAAAGTGGAGAGTAGTGATTCTCCAACAGAAAGAGGTTCCCACTCAATGGTCTGAAGATAACCACAGTAGTGGTCGAAACCGGTCACCTTGATAAATAAAACGTGATCAAGACTGTTTTTAATAGTAAATATTTGTAAGATATTGATCACTGCCTTTCCCGTAATGTATTCAAAAGTAAGTCTCTTATATATCTCTTCTGATCTGTTCTACACAGTTAGTGATGGTTTTTAATTATGTGATTAACTGGAGATCTTTTAATTCGGCTGGTGTTCGTCCGTTCTTGCTGGGCGTCCATAAATTTCTACCGTCGTTTCCGTATTGTGTCCGTTAATTTTTAGCTGTGCTTGTACAGTTACTCGCTTTTTCCTGTTCTTCCAGGTTTCACCTATTGTCTTCTGAGGTCCCAGAATTTTAGTCCATTGGATTGGATGCATTTTCCTAAGTATTTGAATTTATCTTGCCTTCTAATTTTTCTATATTTTACCTCTAAGAATTTCTCCACTTGGTGTCTGTGTTCCGTATATTCTAGCGATTTCATGCAAGACCTCCCGCACTTTTTGCCCGTCTTTGTGGTTTCTGGCTACAAGAGCAAGGCCATCGGCAAAAGCTAAAAGTCAGATTTGAAAGGTATATTTCTCGTATTCCTTCGAACTTAAGAACTACTTCCCAGGTTCTCATTATTTTCTCCAGGAGGATATTGAAGAGAGCTGGGAATAATCCGTCTCTTTGTTTCAAAGGGCTCAGACATTTTCCAAAACAGTTAACTTTCGAGAAGGTGTCTGTCAGGCTTTGTTTTATCTACGATTTCCCTCGTTCTTCTATCAATTCCGAACTCCTGTGAAACGTTAAATAAAGTTTGTCTGTAAATTGAGTTGTATGCTTTTTTGAAGTCGACAAAAATCTTAATGCGTTTTGGCTTCTTATTGCATATACGTATTCGCCTGGAAATTGTCCGATCGTTGAAATGACACTCCCATCAACATCTGTCGAGTGAAAACTATACACTTTGGAAACTGCTACGAAGGCAGTTAATCCAGATATGTATGCAGTGTATATGATCATCAGCGAATCACGAACTGTTAGTAGAGGTATTAAATTTTGAACCTACAAAATGGTGGAAGAAGTGTAGGCCGTATCACCATCCTTCGATCATTTTTCACTTGAGTCCCATTACAAGTAAAATCAACGAATGGCGCTTAAAAACTACGGCTAGTATCTCTTCAAATGCGATCGGTATTTGATGTTCTTGGCGCAGAAGCTGTCCTAATCACCAGTGTCGTATATCTTGTTTCTGCAGGAGGCAGGAAACGAGTGGAGATAGATTTTTCAGAACGGCTCCTGTGAACGGGCCGCCACCAGCACTGCACTGTTTTGCGCCTGCTCACCCCAAACACAGCCCTAGACAGCTGCCGTGCCCCTCCAGTGAATATACGGCACGACGCGGCTGGCAGAGGAAGTCGTAACACGGTGCCCTTCCCAAAGGAGGTGTGATCTACTGGATACATGTGTTGCAACTCCCTGCAGGTTTTTTCGAAGCTGTTTGCTAAGAGAAAAGAATAAGAGTGAAGAAAAATTTCCGGAGTTCAGCGACAGAAAACGTACTCGCTAGTGGTCTCAAGAGAAGATATATTTCGAAAAGATAACGAGATACGGCTACGTAATGGTGATTAGAGAAAGATTTTGGAAACTTATGCTGAGCAGCAAAATGCATACAACTGCAGTTATAGGCTCAGATTATAATTTGGTAATGATCAATGCAGAGCTGAAAGCTAATTGAGTAGACAAATGATATACTACGAAACATATTCGCATTTTGCGAATGCCGACTGACGTCAGCTGTTCGTGACAGATGAAAATTTGTGCCGGACCGGGAATCGAACCTGGATTTCCTGCTTATTGCGAGCGGTTGCCTTAAACTTCGGCTACCCGAGCACGCCTCCGGGACCGACTTAAGGTTCCATATCCCACGGAGTCGACTACCCTTACGCTCGCACATTTCGTGAATCCTGCAGGGAGAAACATATATTTTATCGTAATTTTAGTCCGTCGATGTGTGAATACATCATTAATGGTTAAAATGTCTGTGTTTAAACACCGTGTCTGTTTCCTCACGTTACAAAGTCCTTGAGGCATGCATGAATGCATGTCTGAAGGGCATTGCAATGTGAAGAAGCAGACACTGTGTAACTGCATATACTGTAACCATCAATGATGCAAAAGATATACCCATCTAGGAAGCAGAACATGGCAAATTCAGAAACATTTAGGTAAAATCGAACTCTCTGTCGTATATTATTGGTGAGTGTAGGCTGGACTAACTGAAGCGAAACAGAGAACAATTTTGTAGTTCGCACTAGTTTGTTTCGTGAGTTTGCGAGCTTCACAGAAATGCTCAACAATGTGCAATAGAGGTATGCCTTGTCAATGATGGAGATCCTTCTTGTCAATATTCTCAGGGAAATCTTTCCGAGAAGAGATAAGAAACGTGTTACTTCCTACCGCAAACAGCCCGTGTGATTACCAAGTCTGTGGACAGAATTGGGGCTTTCTCAGAGACACAGTGTCATTATTTCGTGGGTAGGATACGAAGGGAGTAAATGATAGTGCTGTACCACAGACCCTCTGCCGTTTACTATGCAGTGACTTATGGAACACACATGTACAAATAAACTGTAAACACTAGCGATTTATTATTCTAAATTGTAAGAAATAAGCACATCGGGCAAAATATTAATCACCCTCAGTGGACATCACGCTATTACCGTCTAACATCGCACCTAGCATTGACAATGGTATCTATTCTGCGAGTAAGAGTGTCCTCAAATTTGTTCACGTATGCCATATCCAACTCAAACCATGATTAAATCCAGTAGAGTTACCAAATTTCTGTGAAACTGAGTGGCACACACTATCCGCTGATCAAAATAGTAGTACAAAATCCGTGTCATACCGGGAACGTTGTCAGTCTGAAGACGGGATGGTCCACAGCCTACTCATAATGAATGTGTAGAAGAATGGGCAATAGTTTGTCACGGTGAATGTCGAAATAACGATCCTGGTTCATGTCCACGGTAGCCAGAAAGAGTGGGCCAAGTCATGGCACGAAGATCACCGCCAAAACATCACAGAACCACACTGAACTACAACCCCCACACACTGCAAAAATGGTTCAAATGGCTCTGAGCACTATGGGACTCAACTGCTGTGGTCATAAGTCCCCTAGAACTTAGAACTACTTAAACCTAACTAACCTAAGGACAGCACACACATCCATGCCCGAGGCAGGACTCGAACCTGCGACCGTAGCGGTCGCGCGGTTCCAGACTGTAGCGCCTAGAACCGCTCGGCCACACCGGCCGGCCCCACACACTGCAGATTGACTGTCTCATTGGGGAGTCGGTGCACTCTAAGCCTTGCATCAGTGGAAAGGAGGCAAATACGTGACTTGTCGGGTCACACCATACGCTTTCAGTCAGCTAATGTCTTGTTATTGTGTTGCTGCACTGAAGACGCGTCGCCTTATGTGCTGCTGTGAGGAACTGCCTTTTGCGAGGTGCCTCACGCCAACGTTGCAATGTAAGCTCACCGGACAAAAAATTAGTCACCCCAATGCGCATGCGCAGATGAATCGTTAAAACTACACAGATGGTGCAGCGATCGAGTCACATCCTCAACCTAGGGCCTCTCCAATAAGGTAGTAGCGATCAGTGAGACATTTATTTTCAAAATGACGTTATACGTAAATGTGGGTAAATGTAAGGATATTATAGAGTGGCAGAAAGGGGCAATAATGTTTAGCCGTGCCCATGACCGTACAGAGTGTGAGGTTACGGGATTTGTCGGTGTTCCGCGGCGGACTATTCAACGTGTCTACTATCAGTGGTGTATCACACGTGGCCACGAAATATGACATCAGAACTCTGGTCGGAGAAAGACACTGACTAAAGGGACTGGAGACGCGTTTCACGGCTTGCCAATTAAAATCGCTTCCGAAACCGACAGGAATTCTTGCAGACAGTGAATGAGGGCTCATCCACACCTGTTAGCCAGATAACATTGCTACGGGAACTGCGAGCAGTGAACATTTGGAGTCGGTCGCTTCGTAAAAGGCCATTGCTCACACAGGCATATAAAGCTGCGCGTCTTAAAAGGGCTAGAAATTATCGCTCATGGACAGCAGCTGACTGGTGGAACGTAATGGCGCCAGATATATCACGTATTTGCCTGTATTCAAATGATGCACGTCGTCGAGTGCACCAAGGCCAAAAGAAGCATTTCATCCCGAATGTGTGCAAGGCTGACTTCAAGCCAGAGGTGGGTCTACGATGTTTCGGGGGCGTTGTTCCAATCATGACTTGGGCCCGCACACTGTGCCGACCACTAACAATCAGCAGTATGTCTATTTAAACGTTCTGATTTATCAGGTGGTGCCTTTCAGTCAACATCTGCATGGTGAGAATGCTATTGACACCCCTGTTTTTCGAGACGACTACAGCAGAGTTCACCGGATTGGATGAGTATGTAATTGATTTTCTGAACACTCTTCCACCCTGTTACATCTCGACTGGCCTGCGAAATCACCTGGAACTCCTAAGAAAATCTGTGGGGTATGTTGGAACAGCAGGTAAAACGCTGACGTAAGCATCCCCACAATTTGGCGGTATTACTCGAACAAATCCTCAGTGAGTGGCTTAACTTGGATGTGACGTACCCGCACAGCCAAGAAGACTCACTGCCTGACTGAATCCAGGCGGTTATCAAGTCCAGGAGAGAAATTACACGGTATTAAATGCCACTTGTAATGATTTCCCTAGAGATGCCTAATTTTTTTTTTGTCTGGTGATCTTATCCCATCCCCTTTGCAATATTCACTCGGAAATTAGTCGAGATGGACCTGCATTCATAGACAGCAACCACTGCTTTAGAGTTCGCGTGGCATTCTTTCAGACCTCTGTCGGTTAGGGTCATTTTACGACCACCTTTCTTACGCCGTGTTACAAGGCTGCGAGTGGTACACGATTCCTAGTAGATAAGTTTAAAAGAAATGATCGTGTGTCATTACAGGCCGGCAAACACTGTCTGGGGTTCTTCGGCCGCCTGGAGCCAGTATTTCAATTTGGCACCACTTTGGCTACTTGTCCGTCGATGAAAATGAAACTGGATGCTTAGGACAACAAAATAGCCGGTCCACGAGCAAAGGAAATCTCCGACATGGGCAGGAATCGAAACCAGGACGCTGTGATCTAGAGGCAGGGGCGGCCCCCACTAGACCGTGAGCGGTGGAAGTTGACCCGTTGGACAGACTGGTTTGATACACCGACAGATCAGGAACTTCATTCACTGTCTGCTGAAGGGTTCGTCCAAACACGATTGCTCCTTCTCTCCATTGTCACGTCTTCACGTCAACCCATACTACTGTGCCGACTGCATTCAACAGACTGGCACTCACACCCTTTTTCGTTCTTATGACTTTCTTCAGCTTTCGACGGTAACATGACCGTTAGTTCTACATCTTGTGACTAGTGTGCTCATTTAAGCTACTGATGTAAAATTTTGTTCAGTGAGCATATATGGCAATTACAGCCAATGCTGTTGACTCTTCACTCCGAAGGTTGGTTAGATGCAAAAAAAAAAAAAAAAAAAAAAGTTCAAACGGCTCTAAGCACTATGGGACTTAACATCTGTCACCAGTCCCCTAGAACTAAGAACTACTTAAACCTAACTAACCTAAGGACATCACACACATCCATGCCCGAGGCAGGATGCGAACCTGCGACCGTAGCGGTCGCGCGGTTCCAGACTGAAGCGCCTAGAACCGCTCGGCCACACTGGCCGGCTGGTTTGATGCCGCTTCCCCTATTAGTGTATTCTGTGTCAATCTCTTCGCCTCTGTATAACCAGTGCAACTTACATCCATTTGAATCTGCTTACTGTGGTCAAGCCTACAATATTTTTGTACCACATTGACAGGTGGGACAAACCTTTCCTCCTTATCCCAGGGAACCCAGATTATAGCTTATAAAAAGAAACGGACATGAATCTGTTAACGCGTCGCAGAAATGGCACGGAAGTCGATGGTGAGCCGCTAGATGGACCAGGTACAGCTTCGTCGCTCATTTTTCTCGATAATAATAACGACTACGCGAAACACTGCACATGAATGAACACCATTTCCACAATGGCTACTTTATCGCTACGGCATACAGTACTGATATATAGCTAAGGTTGACAGTGGAGTAATCCACTAAATTATAGGCCCATATCGTTAACGTCGATATGCAGCAGGATTTTGGAACATATATTGTGTTCGAACATTATGAATTACCTCGAAGAAAACGGCCTATTGACACACGGTCAACATGGGTTTAGAAAACTTCGTTCATGTGAAACACAACGAGCTCTTTATTCACACGAAGTATTGAGTGATAATGACAAGGGATTTCAGATCGATTCCGTATTTCTGGATTTCTGGAAAGCTTTTGACACTGTACCACCACAAGCCGGCTCGTTGTGAAATTGCGTGCTTATGGAATATCGTCTCAGTTATGTGACTGGTTTTGTGATTTCCTGTCAGAGAGATCACAGTTCTTAGTAACTGTCGGAAAGTCATCGAGTAAAACAGAAGTGATTTCTGGCGTTCCCCAAGGTGGTGTTACAGGCCCTTTGCTGTTCCTTACCTATACAAACGATTTGGGAGACAATCTGAGCAGCCATCTTCGGTTGTTTGCAGATGACGCTCTCGTTTATCGACTAATAAAGTCATCAGAAGACCAAAACAAACTACAAAACGATTTAGAAAATATATCCGAATGGTGCGAAAATTGGCAGTTGACCCTAAATAATGAAAAGTGTAAGGTCATCTACATGAGTGCTGAAAGGAACTCGTTAAACTTCGGTTACACGATAAATCAGTCTAATCTAAAAACCGTAAATTCAACTAAATATCTAGGTATTACAATTACGAAGAACTTAAATTCGAAGGAACACATAGAAAATGTTGTGAGGAAACCTAACCAAAGAATGCGTTTTATTGGCAGGACACTTAGAAAATGTAACAGACCTACTAAGGAGACTGCCTACACTACGCTTGTCCGTCCTCTTTTAGAATACTGCTGCGCGGTGTGGGATCCTTACCAGATAGGACTGATGGAGTACATGGAAAAAGTTCAAAGAAAGGCAGCACGTTTTGTATTATCGCGAAGTGTGGGAGAGAATGTCACAGAAATGATACAGGATTTGGGCTGGACATCATTAAAAGAAAGGCGTTTTTCGTTGCGACGGAATCTTCTCTCGAAATTCAGATCGCCAACTTTCTCCTCCGAATGCGAAAATATTTTGTTGACACCGACCTACATAGGGAGGAACGATCACCACGATAAAATAAGGGAAATCAGAGATCGTACGGAAAGATATAGGTGTTCATTCTTTCCGCGCGCTATACGGGATTGGAATAACAGAGAATTGTGAAGGTGGTTAGATGAACCCTCTGCCAGGCACTTAAATGTTATCTGCAGAGTATCTGTGTAGATGTGGCTGTAGATAGAATGATCAAAAACATTCCGTAGTGGGCCAAAGTCACCCGAATTTTACCGAACATAATAGTGTCACCCTAAAGTGTGCGATTAGTACGTATAACTGAGGGCAGCGAGGGTATAGGTAACACTTCTAGTGTGAGAGAACAGTTGACACGTCATTACTGAGCGCTGTGGCTCAGTGGTTAGGATGTTGGACTCGCATGTGGGAGGACGAAGGTGAATATCCGCGTCCGATCATCCAGATTTAGGATTTCTGTGCTTTCCCTAAATCGCTCCAGGCAAATACCGGGACTGAGTTCCTCTAAAACTCTACGGCCGATTTGCTTCCTCATCCTTGAATCGTTCCGAGCTTGCACTCCGTCTCTAGTGACCTCAATGTTAACGGGTTCAAATGGTTCAAATGGCTCTGAGCACTATGGGACTTAACATCTATGGTCATCAGTCCCCTAGAACTTAGAACTACTTAAACCTAACTAACCTAAGGACATCACACAACGCCCAGTCATCACGAGGCAGAGAAAATCCCTGACCCCGCCGGGAATCGAACCCGGGAACCCGGGCGTGGGAAGCGAGAACGCTACCGTACGACCACGAGCTGCGGACGTTAACGGGTTGTCCTACATCTATATATACACACACACACTGCGCGGCGTAGATACGTTGTACCACTATTAGTCATTTCCCTTCTTGTTCCACTCGGAAACAAGGCGACGGAAAAATGACTCACTACACTGATGAGCCAAAACATTATGACCACTGTCCATCGCTGTTCTGAATGCCTCCTGGTGGCCTCGTGATGCAGTAAGGAAAGAATGTAAGCAGAACGCCGGCCGGAGTGGCCGAGCGGTTCTACGCGCTTCAGTCTGGAACCGCGCGACCGCTACGGTCGCAGGTTCGAATCCTGCGTCGGCATGGATGTTTGTGATGTTCTTAGGTTAGTTTGGTTTAAGTAGTTCTAAGTTCTAGGGGACTGATGACCTCAGAAGTTAAGTCCCATAGTGCTCAGAGCCATTTGAACCATTTTTTGTAAGCAGAACAGGAACGAATGGGCAGTCATTATAGCGAACATACGGGCCGCAACTGTGGAAATTCACTGGTATAAGTGGTTTTGACAGAAGGCACATTGTTATGGCCCTGCGGCTGTGAAACCTGGTAATTAAGGAAGGCAGGATTGTGTTACGATTGTGGACGGGGCCCGAATCAATTACTATTGGTTTGCTTTGCAATTTCACTCATTTATTTTAATAAATAATTTTTGGAAACAAGCCAATGAGGTTGCAATCAGACTTTTAAGGCACGTAATCACAATCACGGCTGAAGGCCTTTAACGCGAAAAATGGAAATTATTTAATATTTAACAAATACATATAATACAGACAGCCAGTAATTTTGAAGACAAGACAATGTGGTCGCAATCAGAATTTTAACGCAAATAACCACAATCACAGCTGAAGGCCTTTAACGTCAAAATGGCAATTATAAAAAATTTAACAAATATAGTGTGAAACGGCGAATGGTATAGCAAAAGTTAATTTAAAAAACAAACAACAGATCACCAAACAGATGAGACAAATGATTGTAACTTAATAATACAATAACAAAATAAAACACAAGGGCCAGCGACAGACGGTGCTCCAGGAATCGACCTCTGAGTAGTTCACACCAAAAACACTTTTGCGAGTGAAGAGAAAGACAGCCAAGAGTTTCATTCAGATCACAAGATGGTAACTCTGACTAGAGGCAGTCTAACAAGCGACTAATGATAATCTTGGTGAGGCTTCCTGATTTCTAACAAACCAAATGCAAAGATGTAAAATTACGCCAAAGCCGGAACTGGCGGTCTGGGCTCCGCCCGCAGAATACTGTGCTTAGAGTGCCCGGAACAAGAAGGAACGACTATCACTAAGGTAGAAGAGCGCCACCCAACCTACGACCAAGAAGCTGTCAAACTTACACGTCTCACCGGACAGCAGCTGCAAGGCAAGGAAATGTACACTGCTGTTACATACACTAACCCCCAGGGCAGATAACTGGGACGTTAGCGGCCACAAGACAGAAAAATACCGCTGGTTGAACTTAACAAAGTAAGAAGCTGAAAATAATAAATATTAATTAGAAGCTCAGGAAGGCTAGTCAGATCCGCCTTCCCCAGGTATTCCACTCGCTGCTTTTCGCCTCGGCGACACTACGAGCAGTAACTCAAACCCAAGTCACTGGAGAATCGCGAGATTTCACAATGGTGGAGGTTTCTCTATGCGAGTTGCAATGAATTCAACTTAAACATGCAGGATCCAGTTTCGACGAGGTCGTGTACCCTCGTGACCACTGCCCTTCGATCTGGCAGTCCATACACGCCGCCAGCAGTCCCGGCGTGTCGTCGCTCTGCCCGGACCTCGCTGGTCCTGCGTCCCCAGCCGAACTCCACACTCCTACCACACGGAAGAAGCACGAGGTCGCCCCAAAGATAGGGCAGCAGAACTACATAGCGATAAACGCCACTGCTGCCACTAGCGGATAGGCAACGCTTACAAAACCGAGGGGCGCCAGTGAACAAGAGAAGAAGACAAACAACGCAACCATGCCAACTAAACGATACGGTCTGGCAGAAACCTACACACGGCACCAACGCGAGCCGCAGCGCGGCCCAGGCTGGTAACGAGAATCATATGGAAAGTGGCTGAAGGATGGTGAAACAACGAGTAGGCCGTATGGTATTGGACGACGCTTCATCATCACAAAACGTAGAGGTCGAAGGATCCCGCACTGTTTAATCCAGGATAGGCAGCGATTTGTGGCAGATCTGAGGACAGTGTACAATGCTGGTGTAAGCACAGGTGTTTCGGAACACCACTGAGTTTTCATCGTGGATCAACAGAAGCGTGTCGCCTGTTGAATGAATCGCATTTCTTGTTACACCAGGTCAATGACTGGGTCCTTACACGCCATCATCTAGGCAAATGGCTGCTGTGCAAACATGCACCGCGCCAGATATGCAGGCCGGTGAGGGCCGAATTATGCTACAGAATACAATGAGTTGGGTTTCCATAGGATCTGTGGTGGTAAACGAAGGCATCATGACAGCAGTGAACTACGTGAACATTATTGCGGACCCCCTGCATCGCTTCATGCTTGAAGTCTCCTCCTATGGCGATGACATCTCCCAGCAGGGTAACTATCCGTGTTGTAAGGTCAGAATCGTGCGACAGTGGTTTGAGAGGCACTATAGTGAACTCACTTTGATATCTTGGCCAGCAAATTTGCCTGATCTGTAACCACTGGAACACATATCGGGCGCCAGCTGCGTACCCCAAACCACCATCCTGTAATTTTCAGGAATTGGTTGACCTTTGAGTAGACATCTGTTGCCACATACTTCTAGAATTCTGCTAAGGATTTGTAGAATCTCTGCCAAGCGGTAACGCTGCTGTACTGTGTTTGGAAAGTGGAACAACACGCTATTAAACAGCTGAGCATAATGTTTTGGCTCGACGGTGGATATGCCTTTGTTCGAGCCGTTTCTCATATTTTAACATTGTTGTTCTCATGCGAAGTGTACGTTGGCGGCCGTAGCATCGTTCAGTAGTCATCTTTAAATCCCGCTTCTCTAAATTTTCTCAGTAGTATTCCTCGAAAAAAACGTCGCCTTCCACCCAGGGATTCCCATTTGGGCTCCCGATGCGTCTCCGTTTCACTTGTGCGCAGTTCGAAACTACCGGTAACAAACTTACCAGCCCACTTGTGAATTACTTCAATGCCGCCCTTTAATCCAATCTGATGTGGATCCCAAACACTCGAACAGCAATCAAGAATGGGTCGCACTAGTGTCCTATATGTAATCTCCTTTACAGTTGAACGACATTTTCCCAAAATTCTCCCAATAAACTGAAGTCGGCCATTCGCCTACACGGCTTAAATACTCGTTCCATTTCATATCACTTCGCAGCGTTACGCCTAAATATTTCACTGACCTCACTGTGTCAAGCAGCACACTCGAACATTATGGATTTATTTTCCATAGTCAGCTGCATTTACTTACTTTTTTCTACATTTAGAGCTAGCTGCCATTCATCATCTCAACTATAAACTTTGTCTAAGTACCCACCTACAGTTACTCCGACATCTTACCGTAAACACAGCATCATGAGCAAACAGCCACAGATTACTGCTCACCCTGTCCGCCAGATCAGTTATGTACACAGTTATCCTGTCACACTTCCCTGAGGCATTCCTGACGATACATTTGCCTCTGATGAACATTAGACCTTAATCGTCCTTCCTTGCTTTTTGACACACGATTAACACACAATAAGAACAGTAATGGACCCAGTACTGGTTCTTGTGGCATCCCTGATGATACATTACTTCATTTTCTTCTTGTTGCTCCGATGATTAAACACTGTATTTTTTTTTATTTATTATTTTTTTATAGCCATCAGTCTTCTGATTGGTTTGATGCACCATGAATTCCTCTCCTGTGCAGACTCTTCATCTCAGAGTAGCACTTGCAACCTACTTCCTCAATTATTTACTGGATGTATTCCAATCTCTGTCTGCCTCCGCAGTTTTTGCCCCTACAGCTCCCTGTAGTGCCATGGAAGTCATTCCCTGATATCTTAACACATGTCCTGCCATCCTGTCCATTCTCCTTGTCAGCGTTTCCCCACATACTCCTTTCCTTTCCGATTCTGCGCAGAATCTCCTCATTCCGTACGTTATCAGTCCATCTAATTTTCAACATTCGTCTGTAGCACCAGATTTCAAACTCTTTTCAGTTCTCTTCTTTTCCAGTTCTTCTACAGTCCATGTTTCACTACTATACAATGCTGTGCTCCAAACCTACATTCTCAGACATTTATACCTCAAATTAAGGCCTATGTTTGATATCAGTAGATTCCTCTTGGCCAGGAATGCCCTTTTTGTCAGTGCGATTGTGCATTTGATGTCCTCCTTGCTGCGTCCGTCATTGGTTATTTTTCTGTCTAGGTAGCAGAATTCCTTAACTTCATCTACTTCGTGACCATCAATCATAATGTTAAATTTCACACTATTCGCATTTCTGTTACTTCTTATTACATTTGTCTTTCTCCGATTTACTCTCAGACCATAGTCTGTACTCATTGCACTGTTCATTCTGTTCAGAAGATAATGTAATTCTTCTTCACTTTCAGCCAGGATAGTAATGTCAGCGAATCGTATCATTGATATCCTTTCACCTTGAAATTTTATTCCACTCCTGAACCTTTCTCTTATTTCCATCATTGCTTCCTAGATGTACAGATTGAACAGTAGGGGTGAAAGACTACATCTCTGTCTTACACCCTTTTTAATCCGAACATTTCGTTCTTGATCGTCCACTCTTGGCTCTTGTACATATTGTATATTACCCGTCTATCCCTATAGCGTACCCCTATTTTTCTCAGAACTTAGAACATCTTGGACCATTTTATACTGTAGAACGCTTTTTCCAGATCGACAAATCATATGAACGTGTCTTGATTTTTCGTCATTCTTGCTTCCATTACCAACCGTAACGTCAGGATTGCCTCTCTGGACATTTATCTTTGCTAAGGCCAGATTGATCGTCATTTAACACATCATGAATTTTGTTTTCCTTTCTTCTGTATATTATTCTTGCCAGCAACTTGGATGCATGAGCTGTTAAGCTGATTGTGCGATAATTTTTGCACTTATCG
This sequence comes from Schistocerca nitens, assembly GCF_023898315.1. NCBI lineage: Eukaryota > Metazoa > Arthropoda > Insecta > Orthoptera > Acrididae > Schistocerca > Schistocerca nitens. The sequence continues at coordinate 410,798,611 of NC_064620.1, forward strand.
GCTCTTGCAGTCTTTGGAATTGTGTGGATGATATTTTTTCGAAAGTAAGATGGTATGTCGCCAGACTGATAAATTCTACACATCAACGTGAATAGTAGTTTTGTTGCCACTTCCCCCAATGATTTTAGAAATTCTAATGGAATGTTATCTACCCCTTCAGCCTCATTTGATCTTAAGTCCTCCAAAGCTCTCTTAAAATTCGATTTTAACACTGGTTCCCCTATCTCTTTCAAATCGACTCCTGTTTCTTCTTCTATCACATTAGACAAATCTTTTCCCTCATAAAGGTCTTCAATGTACTCTTTCCACCTACACGCTCTCTCCTCTGTATTTAATAGTGGAATTCCCGTTGCACTCTTAATGTTCTCGCCCTAGCTTTTAATTTCACCTTTGGATGTTTCGACTGTCTTATATGTTGACTCAGTCCTTCCGACGTCATTTCTTTTTCGACTTCTTCACATTTTTCATGCAGTCATTTCGTCTGAGCTTCCTTGCACTTACTATTTATTTCATTCCTTAGCGACTTCTGTCATCGATCAACTGAAGTATTTCTTGTGTTATCCATGGTTTCTACGCAGTTACATCTTTGTAGCTATGTTTTTCTCTACAACTTCTGTGATTGTTCTTTTTAGATATGACCATTCCTCTTCAATTGTACTACCTAATGAGCTATTCATTATTGCTGTATCTATAGCCTTAGAGAAAGTCAAGCGTATTTTGTCATTCCTTCGTACTTTAGTATCCCACTTCTTTGCATATTGATTCTACCTGAATAATTTCTTAAACTTCAGCCTATTCTTCATCATCACTACGACATGTTCATCTGAGTTTATATCTGATCCTGAGTACGTCTTACAATCCAGAATCTGATTTCGGAATCTCTGTCCGACCATGATGTAATCTAACTTAAATCTTCCCGTATCACTCGGCTTCTCCTTTCGTGATTCTTGAACAGAGTATTCGCTACCACTAGCTGAAATTTGTTATAGAACTCAATTAGTCTTTCTACTCTCTCATTCCTTGTTGCAAGCCCATGTGCTCCTGTAATCTTTTCACCTGCTCCTTCCCGTACAACTGCATTCCAGTCCCCTGTGATTGTTAGATTTTAATCTCCCTTTACGTAGTATATTGCCCTTTACATATTCTCATAGACTTTCTCTATCTCATCATCTCCAACTTGCGGCTTTGGCATATACACCCGAACTATCGTTGGTGTTGGTTTGCTGTCGATTCTGATAAGAACAACCCTATCACTGAACTCTTCACAGTAACACACTCTCTGCCCTACCTTGCTGTTCATAATGAATGCTACTCCCGTTGTACCATATTCTGCAGCTATTGATATTGCCTATACTCATCTGACCAGAAATCCTTGTCTTCTTTCCATTTCACTTCACTGACCCCTACTGTATCTAAATTGGGCTTTTGCATTTCCCTTTTCAGATTTTCTAGCTTCCCCACCACGTTCCAAGTTTCTGACGTTCCACGCCCCGACTCGTAGAACGTTATCCTTTCGTTGGTTATTTAATGTTTTTCTTATGGTCACCTCCCTATTCCTTAGCAGCCCGCTCCCGGAGATCCGAATGGGGAACTATTCCGGACTCTTTTGCCAGTGGAGAGATCGTCACGACACATTTGCAATTACAGGCCGCATGGCCCGTGCATACATGTGTCTTTAATGCAGTGGTTTCCATTGGCTTCTGCATCCTCATACCGTTGATCATTGCTGATTCTTCCGCCTTCAGGGGCTTTTTCCCACCGTAAGTACAAGAGAGTATTCTGAACCTCTCTCGGCTCCTCCGCCCTCTTTGACAGGGCAGTTGGAAGAATGTGGGTGACTTCTTATGCCGGTAGTCTTCGGCCGGCAATACTGATTATTAATCAAAGTTTAAGCAGTGGCTGGTTCCTAACCCGGAACCGAAGAAGTTTTGATTTTTAAAGGCGCTACCCACTTTTTCACAGTTTTTTTCCTTACAAAAGTCGAACGCTAACCATTTCTTCACGGGGATGAACGGGCCCTGTCAGTTTCAGGCCGGGTGCGGTTGGAAACAAGGTGGGCAGAGGTCGAAACCCGAGGCCTGGCCACGATGCCTCCCCCACCCTCCTCCACACCCCTCTTGACACTGTGCTGGTCTATCGCATGAACATGGTACTAGGATGCTTTTTTTAGTTTCACGTTTTTTATTCATTTTTATGTGCTTAAATTTTTCTTTATTTTTATTGTTATTTGTTTTATGAAAAGAAAATTTGATAGACACAATGAAAGAAGGCTCCAGAGAAGAAAAAAAAAGCTATTCAATTCCTTGACGGTTAAAGAGAAGGTGCAACATCTTGGCAAATAGAGCACGATAACGTGGATGGCTCTGCCAATTCCAATGAGCGTTCACCATTTATTTGCCAAACACGGGGGGGTCGGAGACGTTATCACACCTGACTACATAGTAGGCGTAGTGTTCGAGGAGCCACACGATCGAATTAGTCTTGGTCCGAGGGAAAACGGAAAAGTCTGGACACAGAAGTAGTTCAACCGAGAAATCTGGTAAGGAAAGCCAGTTTTAGGCGAATCCAGTGCCAGTGTACTCGTCCACAAGAGAAAAACCTGTGTGGTAATGTATCAAGTTGATGACATGTGGCCGGCCGGAGTGGCCGAGCGGTTCTAGGCGCTTCAGTCTGGAACCGCGCGACCGCTACGGTCGCAGGTTCGAATCCTGCCTCGGACATGGATGTGTGTGACGTCCTTAGCTTAGTTAGGTTTAAGTAGTTCTAAGTTCTAGGGGACTGATGACCGTAGAAGTTAAGTCCTCAGAGCCATTTGAACCATTTTTGATGTGTCGCAAGGACCAGTCGGACTATGACGAATGCGATTGAGGCGTTAGTCGGTCGGGATCAAATTTTGAATGACCCTACACCACGATGACGCAACTTCCATCCGAAGGATAGGGAGACTTACGTGAAACCGCAGTGTTTTCCAGGATAACATTGGCGCCGCCACTTCAACTAGCGAGAGGGATGACTAAACTCCACCGAGAAAGCAAGGATCTGGTGGTAAGGTGTGCCGCAGTTTAGAGTTGATTCAGCCAACATTGGCAGGCGGAGTCAGACCCGTCAGTGAAGACACGTAAATAAGCAAGATGTAATAGAATGAGTTGCTCGAGTACATGTTAAAATGGTACGCCGTGTAAACAATACCGAAGCCTTCATTTTGACATTGGGAAGTCCCAAACCTCCAAGGGGACGGGGTCTTGCACCCACTTCCTACTGCACCCACTTCCTACTGAAGTCGAAAAATATGTCTTTTCCATAGGAAACGACCGGACATTTGCATCAGTTTGAGCGCAATCATCGCGGGGAGCGGGAATATATGTGCAACGCAGTACACTTTGCTGAAAATATAGGCATCTAAGATCCGCACTTTGTGAAGAAGACCAAATGAACGGCGTTCGTGCTTACGAATTGCTACTCGTACTTGTATTCGGTTCGTCCCCTCCCACCAATTGAGTGCAGCCATTTTCATCGCACAGCGATCCATGGTAATTCCCAAAGATTTATGGCGAGCAACAACCATTGCCCGTGGAATGAAATCTTGAAAACCCTGCGGTGGTAATAGGGTACATTTCTGTTCATTAATGCGGGCCCCAGAGAGAGAGCATAAGGAATCCAATATGTCCTTGAACAAGGATATATCACCGACATGACGTAGCAATACAATAAGATCATCCGCGTACCCTCGTCCGAGAAGGCCAGCCACTTAGTTGATCAGCAATACGGCAAGCAGAGGTTCTAAGAACAAGACAAAAAGCGACATGGAGAGGGGGCTCCCCTGCGGTAAGCCCCGTCGGATGGTGATCTGGGGAGTAAGTTGTCCACTCCCTACGACAGATGCGTGAATGCCAGTAAAAAGATTCGATAATACCCGACACGCAGTATGACTGAGACCAGGCGCCTTGAGCACCTGCATCAAGAAACTGCGACTAACCCAGTCAAATGCCTTAATAAAATCAATAAAAAGCAAGACCGAGAGAAGATAGAATCGTGCGCCCAGGCACACAGCTTTGGTGGACAGCAAGAATTTTCTCTAACAGTATCGACAAACGATTATTAACCGCCAGGAAACAGTTTTGTAATTGAAATTAAGTACTGTGATCGGACGGAAATTATCAATGTCTGGACGTCCGGTTGTCTTCGGAACTAGAAGGGGTCAGAAATCAACCCCCCCCCCCCGGATCACCAGTGACGTAACGGTATCACCTATAAGAGGCCAAAAATGTACATAAAATTCCTTTGGAATACCGACGAGTCCTGGAGATTCTTGCGCTGGTGAATCAGCAATAAGGCGATATAGATCATCGGTAGTGAAGTCACTTGGAAAGTCATCATTTAATGCTGGAGTAACCACGGAATCGAGGAGAGGAGTAAACGCATCAGGGGCAATCGTATCAGTTGCAGAGTGATTATAAAGGTCGGCAAAGTAATTATAGATCTCTGTGGAACCTTTACGTTAGGATTTCAGTATGTGTCCATCGGTGTGAGTAATGGACTTGATACACGCTCGTTTTCGATGCGCCCGCAACCGGATAAGGTGATATAAGGCGGTCAATTCATCCTGTAGGATTTTGATTGCACCCTGAGTCCTTCCAGTTGTTGCCTCTTTAAGTGAAGAAGTTTCGCCTTAACATGGTGGACATCCATAATCCGTAAGGGAGCTTGACGGGCACCGTCATAAAGTTCGGCGCAAGACGGAATAATAAAATTCCTGCGTCCGCTGGAGATACCACGTTCTCTCAGCGTCATAAGGCATTAACGCTTTCCGGAGCAAAGGTTTGGCATGCCCCGACCACCATTCCGAAAGAGAAGGATAACAGTTCTGCAAACGCAAGCTACGGATACAACCGTCTCTAACGATAATCTAGAGGGAAGAATTATTAAAGAGGGAGGTGTTCATCATCCAGGGGAGTTTATACAGTTTTACTAGTTGCGGCACATGATTTGAAGTTACAGCTACGGCGCATTGATCAGTGGAACAAGTGGGTATCACGTCTACCGTTAACAGCTGTCCACATAAAGAATCAGAAAAATAAAAGTATCTAGGCTGCTGCTGGAAGGAGCTGTAAAACGTATATATCTGTCGAGAATCGGATATTGACAGATCCACGCATTGTATATCTGCGAAAAGCGCACCCAGTCGAATAGTTCCTTACTGAAATTAAAATTAGGGGTCTGATCCACGGGACGAAAAACACAATTACTCGTAAAATCTCCACCTAACAGATGTTTCTGCGAAGTTTTACGAAATAGACAAACAATATCCTCTTTATAAAAATGCTCGTGATCTGTGGAACGGCCAGATAAAAAAAATGGTTCAAATGGCTCTGAGCACTATGGAACTTAACTTCTGAGGTCATCAGTCCCCTAGAACTTAGAACTATTTAAACCTAACTAACCTAATATTCCCGAAACCACGGAACATTCTCCCTCTCTACAGATTCTTCCGAACGTCGACCAACCGTATTTTAGTCATCTGTCGTCCAGCGCGAAAAAGTTTGCGAGGAAAAACCTATATTCGTATAATGGTACGCTTCTGAGTTAAAATCCTTGGAAATAACCCAGTCTGCGTGGTTTCCGAGGTGCCGCTTCTTCGTTCCTCTCACCTGCGTCCAAGATTTTCGTAGTTTCCGAAGTATAATCCTTCCGGTTCGGCTGCACACCGGCCAGTGGCGACACTATTGTGCTGCAGCCCTTAGGTGCTACGACGTCCGTCTTGCCATTTCCTGTGTTTAAGCAGGACCAACACCTGTGCGGGCCTTGCACCGAGAGCTTGAGTTCTACCTGCCGTTTCATCTCCACTGGCATTCCAACCTCTACTAGTATAGGCAATCATTCATTACGCCGTTTTTTATAATAAAGACACTCCGTCAACTTTCATGCAATAAGCGTTAATAATTATTCACAAGACGTACGTGGCAATGTCAGTCTCCTTTATATATTCATATATACGATGTACAACCTATCACATTATACCTAATTGTGTTTGTAGATCACGGCAAAGTATGTGGGTGAGTGCTTGTAAGGTGCGAAATTATAGTCACCTTACAATCCCTGTATTTGAATGTGCATGTTTACATAAATCCAATCCCAAAGAAAGCAGGTGTTGACAGATGTGAAAATTACCGAACTATCAGTTTAATAAGTCACGGCTGCAAAATACTAACGCGAATTCTTTACAGACGAATGGAAAAACTGGTAGAAGCCGACCTCAGGGAAGATCAGTTTGGATTCCGTAGAAATGTGGGAACACGTGAGGCAATACTGACCCTACAACTTATCTTAGAAGAAAAATTAAGGAAAGGCAAACGTACGTTTCTAGCATTTGTAGACTCAGAGAAAGCTTTTGACAATGTTGACTGGACTACTCTCTTTCAAATTCTGAAGGTGGCAGGAGTAAAATACAGGAAGCGTAAGGCTATTTACAATTTGTACAGAAAGCAGATACAGTTACAAGAGTCGAGGGACATGAAAGGGAAGCAGTGGTTGGGAAGGGAGTGAGACAGGGTTGTAGCCTCTCCCCGATGCTATTCAATCTGTATATTGAGCAAGCAGTAAAGGAAACGAAAGAAAAGTTCGGAGTAGGTATTAAAATCCATGGAGAAGAAATAAAAACTTTAAGCTTCGCCGATAACATTGTAATTCTGTCAGAGACAGCAAAGGACTTGGAAGAGCAGTTGAACGGAATGGACAGTGTCTTGAAAGGAGGGTATAAGATGAACATCAACAAAAGCAAAACGAGGATAATGGAATGTAATCGAATTAAGTCGGGTGATGCTGCGGGAATTAGATTAGGACATGAGACACTTAAAGTGGTAAAGGAGTTTTGCTATTTGGGGAGCAAAATAACTGATGATGGTCGAAGTAGAGAGGATATAACATGTAGACTGGCAATGGCAAGGAAAGGGTTTCTGAAGAAGAGAAATTTGTTAACATCGAGTATAGATTTAAGTGCCAGGAAGTCGTTTCCAAAAGTATTTGTATGGAGTATAGCCATGTATGGAAGTGAAACATGGACGATAAATAGTTTGGACAAGAAGAGAATAGAAGCTTTCGAAATGTGGTGCTACAGAAGAATGCTGAAGATTAGATGGGTAGATCACATAGCTAATGAGGAGGTACTGAATAGAATTGGAGAGAAGAGAAATTTGTGGCACACCTTGATTAGAAGAAGGGATCGGTTGGTAGGACATATTCTGAGGCATCAAGGGATCACCAATTTAGTATTTGAAGGCAGCGTGGAGGGTAAAAATCGTAGAGGGAGACCAAGAGATGAATACACTAATCAGATTCAGAAGGATGTAGGTTGCAGTAGGTACTAGGAGATGAAGAGACTTGCACAGGATAGAGTAGCATGGAGAGCTGCATCAAACCAGTCTCAGGACTGAAGACCACAACAACAACATGTCTACATCAGTTTATTTGGCGCTCTAGTGTACAGCCCACTCATGTATTTCTAACGAACTCCGCTGCACATGCGTGGAGCCGTCAAAGCTGACGGTAGCTGTGCGTACAATGTTCCTGGGATCCATGAACATCACGGCACAAGATAACCCCGCGTCAAATGAAGTCACAAACACGAGACACCGAGAGACAAACGACGACGTGACGCTCACGACGACTCTCACGACACTGAGGACATACGAGGAATCTGTCGCAGCGCAACGACTGAGGCAGAAACGGGCGGAACCTTCTCGGCCAGTGTGCGAAGCGCGAATGAGGCTAGGCTGTGTAGACGACGAGTGGTGCAAGTTAGGAGGAGTTGTACTGTACCTTAGCGCAGGGCGGTCGCTGCCGGTGGAGGAGACGGTGGTGTGGGGCGTGGAGTCGGGGTCCCAGCAGGCGGCGATCGAGAAGCGGGACCCGCTGGTGGGCTCGACCGCCTCCACGGACACGCGCAGCGTGGCCTCCTGCCAGCGGCGCAGCTGCGCTTGCCGCTGCTCGCGCGTCGGCTCGGCCGCCGCCTGCCCCTCCCGTGTCCAGGGCGCGGGGTCCGGCCCCGAGGCGGCGTACTCGGGCTGCGCGCCCGGCCGGTTGCGGCCCGCCATCGCGCGGATCTCGCCCGGCGACGGGTTCCTGTCGCAACGAGCGCAGCCGTCACACGGGCGCAACACACTCGCTCGACGGACTTCTGAAACGAGATTCTTATACGACGGTGGTTTGATAACTCTGGTAAATCTCCAAAAGAGAATAGGGTACATTTTTGTTGCGCCTTCGTGGTTGGTAACCTCGATTATTCCACGGATCGTATACAGAGTTTCGACAATGTGTTGACTGTCGTCTGAGCTGGCCAGTGTGTCGACTGCGATTGAAAATGGAGAAAAACAGAGTTTTCTGCTATTATTGAACAATTTCGTTTGAAGGGTTGGACTGCCACGCAGATCAGAACAGAATTGCATGAACTTCACGCGGGCTTTGCGTCATCATGAAAGGCAATTTAATTTTGTGATTTTTCAGTTTCTCCCGGCGTATTCGTTGCTCGAACAGTCCACGGGTATACTGCCGGTTCATAGTGTCCATTCCGAGTACCCGTTTTTTCGGAACACGGTCTTGATGTGTTCCAATTCCTGGGGCAGATTCTCTGCGTCTGAGATGCTGCGAGCCCTGTGTACTAGTGTTTTTAGTACTCCATTCCTCTGAGAACGGTCGTGGCAGCTGTCTGCATGCAGGTCTGCATGGAGTACTAAAAACAGTATTACACAGGCCGCGCAGCACCTCAGACGCAGAGAATCTGCCCCGGGAATTGGAGCACCTCAAGACCGTGTTCCGAAAAAGCGGGTACTCCGAATGGCAGATTAGAAGCGCTCTCCGTCCCACCACCACAGCACAACCTGTGGAGACGGATGCAGTCACCGAAGAAGATGTAGCCCCTCTCTTTATTCCGTACAATGGCGCACTATCGGCGAAAATCGTCCATATATTAAAGAAACACCGAGTTAAAACTGTCTTCCGCCCGCCCAATGAAACACGGGCATTACTGGGAAGTGTGAAAGATGAACTCGGTTTGCGGAAGGCCGACATATACCAAATTCCCAGTGAGTGTGGGAAGACTTATATCCGGCAAACAGTACGCACCATCGAAGATCGTTGCCGAGAACATCAAAGGCACACTCGACTGAAATATCCAAATAAGTCGGCGGTAGCAGAGCACTGTTTGTCCGAGAAACACGAGATGGATTATGACCGTACCAAGATCCTGGCTCAGACCTCTAAATATTGGGACAGCGTTATAAGGGAGGCTATCGAAATTCGCACCAGGGAAGATCTTATCAACCGATATTGCGGCTACAATCTCAGTAAGGCTTGGGACCCGGCATTGAAAGTAATTAAAAAGACTCTCAGCAAGAAGTACGGACTGGCGACCAGGGTGGACGTATCAAGCACATCGACGCTATGACAGATTCCGACACCCACGTCTTCGCGACCGCCGGCGCGCGGGCGCGGACGGCGAAGAGAGCGGCCCGCGGGGGGAGGGGATTTAAATCGGCCGCCCGCCCTCAGGAGCTCAGATCGTCAGCGCACCTGACGATGGCGACATGTCTGATCGCCGAAATATTGTGCCCGTTGGACACTATGAACCGGCAGTATACCCGTGGACTGTTCGAGCAAATTAATTTTGATTTAATGAATTTAAAGTGGTCGGACAAGCACCGATGACGAAGCATGCTCCAGCCGTCCAAGTGAGGTCACCACAAAAGCAACCATGGTACCGCGGCTGTATACGATGGACCAAAAGCGCATCCGGCACAACATTTCAACACAACGTCTGGCGATGTTTAACCACAGTCCGCAAGACTGTCTGCGCCGAGTTTTAACTGTTGATCAAAACCTCGATGGTCCGTTTTTACACACCAGAATGAAAACGGTAGTCAGAAGAATTGACAAAGGCTGGTGAAAGTGCACCGAAGAAAAACTGGAAATTTGTGGTAAGTTCATATGGGACTAAACTGCTGAGGTCATCGCTCTCTAGGCTTACACTCTCTTTAATTTAACTTAAACTAACTTACTCTAAGGACAACACACACTCACACCCATGCCCGAGGAAGGACTTGAACCTCCGGCGGGCGGAAGCCGCGCGAACCGTGGCAAGGCGCCTTAAACCGCGCGGCTACGACGCGCGGCTGCACCGAAGAAGAGACAGGCCACATTTTGTCAGCTCGTAACGTGATGACCACTGTCTGTTTTTCACAATGAACAATCATCGTAGATTGCTTGGAAAAGGCACAACCATAACTGTTGTGGCGTAACAAGCTAGTCACGCCACACTGAGGAGGAAGCCGAAAGGCACGCGTACACACACGCCGACTGGCGTCAAGTCTGGAACAGGATACGTATTGAATACTATAAAGAAAATACGTATCTTTGGAATATACTTAACTTTTAATCAATCCTTGTGATACATCTCTCTTGACTATACAAATGAGACTCGTAAGATACATGCACTGTGACAATTGGCGCCTTGCTAAGTCGTAGCCATTAACTTAGCTGAAGGCTATTCTAACTGTCTCTCGGCAAATGAGAGTAAAGGCTTCGTCCGTATAGTCGCTAGCAACGTCGTCGTACAACTGGGGCGAATTCTCGTACGTCTCTCGAGACCTGCCGTGTGGTGGCGCTCGGTCTGCGATCACACAGTGGCGACACGCGGGTCCGACATGTACTAATGGACCGCGGCCGATTTAAGCTACCACCTAGCAAGTGTGGTGTCTGGCAGTGACACCACAATAACTCGACCCTATTATGTTTTACTGCTGGATCGTTTGAAACTTGCGTTGGCTGGCCGAAAAATGACCAATGTTGACACGGCAAACGGGACTCTTTCACCAGAATAATGCCCCATCTACGCATCAGCGATAACAATGGCAAGTGCATGAACTGGGTTTTGATTCCTCATCCACCCATTTCACCACACTTAGCCCCAAGTGACTTCTCCCTCTCCTCTAACTCGAAAATTTGGCTTGCTGGAAATAAATTTCATAAAATGTGGAAGTGATAGTTGTAGTCTATGAGTGTTTTGCAGAGTTTGACAGATCCTTTTTATACAATGGGATGAAAAAAGTGGATCAACTGTATATCCATCAAAGGACACAATGTCGAGAAGCAAGGGAATTGTTTATGAAATAAAGATTATTTCTTGCTTTTTTACCAGATTTACCAAACCACCCTCGTATCCATACATATTCTAAAAATGTATAGCTGTGTTTGTTCGCCGGCCGAAGTGGCCGTGCGGTTAAAGGCGCTGCAGTCTGGAACCGCAAGACGCTACGGTCGCAGGTTCGAATCCTGCCTCGTGCATGGATGTTTGTGATGTCCTTAGGTTAGTTAGGTTTAACTAGTTCTAAGTTCTAGGGGACTAATGACCTCAGCAGTTGAGTCCCATAGTGCTCAGAGCCATTTGTTTGTTCCACATCTTCTCATAAACCATCGAACCAATTGAAACCAGACTTGGCACACATATCACTTACTGTCTGGAAATGATCGCTGTGACGGTAAGACTCTCCCACCTATCAAAAGGGTGGGGTTGGCGGCGGGGGTGACAAAGCAGTGTAGCCCACGACGCGGGAATACTTTAGGCATCCGGCATTCACAATATATATAAATGACCTAGTAGATAGTGTCGGAAGTTCCATGCGGCTTTTCGCGGATGATGCTGTAGTATACAGAGAAGTTGCAGCATTAGAAAATTGTAGCGAAATGCAGGAAGATCTGCAGCGGATAGACACTTGGTGCTGGGAGTGGCAACTGTCCCTTAACATAGACAAATGTAATGTATTGCGAATACATAGAAAGAAGGATCCTTTATTGTATGATTATATGATAGCGGAACAAACACTGGTAGCAGTTACTTCTGTAAAATATCTGGGAGTATGCGTGCGGAACGATTTGAAGTGGAATGATCATATAAAATTAATTGTTGGTAAGGCGGGTACCAGGTTGAGATTCATTGGGAGAGTGCTTAGAAAATGTAGTCCATCAACAAAGGAGGTGGCTTACAAAACACTCGTTCGACCTATACTTGAGTATTGCTCATCAGTGTGGGATCCGTACCAGATCGGGTTGACGGAGGAGATAGAGAAGATCCAAAGAAGAGCGGCGCGTTTCGTCACAGGGTTACTTGGTAACCGTGATAGCGTTACGGAGATGTTTAGCAAACTCAAGTGGCAGACTCTGCAAGAGAGGCGCTCTGCATCGCGGTGTAGCTTGTTCGCCAGGTTTCGAGAGGGTGCGTTTCTGGATGAGGTATCGAATATATTGCTTCCCCCTACTTATACCTACCGAGGAGATCACGAATGTAAAATTAGAGAGATTAGAGCGCGCACGGAGGCTTTCAGACAGTCGTTCTTCCCGCGAACCATACGAGACTGGAACAGGAAAGGGAGGTAATGACCGTGGCACGTAAAGTGCCCTCCACCACACACCGTTGGGTGGCTTGCGGAGTATAAATGTAGATGTAGATGAAGTTGAGAATTGGAGCATAAAGAAACTTACAAGAAACTTTCTACATAGTTTCAGACCTTCATCAAACATTTTTTCGCTGACAACCCACACAAAATGATGAAAGGAAGAAAGTTTATCTCGTACTACATTTTCGCTGTTCATGCAGTAAAACTGTCGCATCTTGCATGATGTTTCAATTTATTACTTCTTTGCTAGCAACTCCATTCACAACACATTTCGCAGACAGTAACCCCATACACCACTGGATGTGCCGGAAAAGTTAAAACTTATATAATTGTATCATAAATAGTTCAGGAGATAGGACGTCATAATCATTGAGCTGCATGAAAATGAAACTGCAGAACGAAATTCACTAGAGATACAGGCAAAAATATGTGTACATATACGTGTGAAATATATGCGACAAGTGCGTGCGCGGGCAAAGCCACCAATAAAAAGCTCATTCTAAGCTCCTGGAACGATTTCAACCAAATTTGATACACATATTAGTTACGATCTGGAAAGAAATACTGTGATGGTAAGAACCACCTGCCTCCTATGGGAATGGGCCTGATAACGTGGAGAGAGAAGGAGAGGGCGGAGGAGATGGACAGCCAGAGAGAAGGAAGAATAAGATTGACACAGGTAGGGGAAGGAGTAGATGTACAAAGAGAAGAAGATATGGACAGGAGAGGGGAGAGGATCAGATGGACAGAGAAAGGAAGCACAAAAAATGGTATGAGAGAAGAGGGAAGGGGTGATGAACAGCGGGAGGGGTGAGGAGCAGACGGACAGAGAGAGGGGGAAGGAAGGGATCGACGGAGAGTGGGAAGTGGATGAAGTGAAAGAGCTGGACAAAGAAATTTGGTCAAATATTCATCATATTTCTTTCACAAAGACGTTTCATGTGCCTTAGAAAGGGGTATCACACTGTTCTCAACTATTTCTTTATAGTTCCTTCATAATGGCTTGATATCAACTGAGAAATTACTATTTTAATGCTGTTGTTTCATAGTCCCCAGTCACTCAACGATACAGTGATTTTTCCGACACAAATACAAAATGTAATTAAACTAATATCCTTACTCTTGTTAATGTTCACATATAATAATAACATACAATATAATAACATACGATAATAAAAGCTGAGTGTAATTTAATGCGTATAGTTTACTGGAGACGAATCGTACCATCGGAATCCTTTAAGACCAGAAAAAAATAGTGACCTGGCGTGTTGCATGTGTGTTAAGACATACACATGAAGGCGGACGTGCTAGAGAACTTAATGTCGCAGGCGGGAAAGAGCAACTTGATAGGGACATAGTGTAACCTCCCACCACTTTCGCACCGTACTATATTATTCGCATACGTTGTAGGTGAAGTTATATTTTAATTATTTTAACATAATATATATCTTTCCTCCTTGTCATGAGACTCATTGTTGTCCACTTCCGTTATTGTGAAAACTATTAAATGATAACATCTCCTTTCCTAAATGCTGGAATATATTACTACTTTCCCCCCTTCCCTCTTCTCTCTTACCATTTTTTGTGTTTCCTTTCTCTGTCCATCTGATCCTCTCCCCTCTCCTGTCCATATCCTCTTCTCTTTGTACCTGGTTTTGACAGTTCAAAAGGAACTGGTTATGGGTACGGTTTGCCAAATACTTTCTGAGGCTTTATGTCGATTGTCATTTGTTTCGCAAATTTCGTTGCGAATTTCGTATTCATTTTAATAATTCAAAACTAGGCAGTGTTTTTACATTCTTGGACATTATTCTTATAAAAGACCTTTTGATCTTGTCCTTGTTTCTATGCTTTACGGTACCTATTGTAAGGGTACAGTACCCTTACGTAGTATCGATTATGCGCTATGCAGAGATCATACATGGACTGCAAAGACTGCAGTGTAGTCAACAATGTGCGAGTGGGTAAGCAGTAGTCGAGTGTTGGAGTCTGTGGGTGGAAGTTGGGTGTGAGAGGCTAGAGAGGTTGCTCGGTAGCGAGGCCTGAGATGAGTGGCAGAATGGCACACAGTGTTTGATGTTCATAAATGTTTATAAACTGAGTGATTTAATTAATATATTCCAGCATTTAAGAAAGGAGATGTTATCATTTAATAGTTTTCACAATAACGGAAGTGGACAACAATGAGTCTCATGACACGGAGGAAAGATATATATTATGCTAAAATAATTAAAATATAACTTCACCTACAACGTATGCGAATAATATAGTACGGTGCGAAAGTGGTGGGAGGTTACACTATGTCCCTATCAAGTTGCTCTTTCCCGCCTGCGACATTAAGTTCTCTAGCACGTCCGCCTTCATGTGTATGTCTTAACACACATGCAGCACATGTTCCATTAGATGTAGCACAAAACTCAGTTCCTATTCACTTTCAGCTACCACTGCTGCATCATTAATGAATTGTATTGTGTTAATTTTCTGTCCTTGACAAGCAATATAAGTTCCTTAATTTCCTTTTGAATGAGCAAACAAACATCAGTGGTTACCGCGAATTTACCTTACATGTTTCCTGGTTTTGACTTATTATACAAACGTGTAAGTGCAAACTATTGTAATTCATTTCCATCTCACTCCCAAAAAAAAGAAAAAACTTTTTGTTTCAAACCAGATTAGAAAACGCCTCTTCATATTGATAGCGCCACAATAATCTCGGACATACTACCTCCTCTCCTTTGCATTTTGAATTTGCTACTCCACCTCGTATACACGACACAGAATGGTTTCACACTGTGTTTATACATGCCAGCCGCTTGCAGTAAACACGCTCTCCTCGATCAAATATATTGTGGCGCAAGGTTTGATCAAATAAATTTGACGAAAGACAATATTTGACAAAAGTTCCCTATTACACTAAGTCAAATATATTTGAAAAAGTAGCTTTGTCAAAGAAATTTGATAGTCAAATACCGGCCTAAGACAGGAACATTAATTATTGCTGCAGCTAGGCGTCGACTAATGCGTTTCATTGTCCAGTCATTTCATGCTTTGTGGTGTCAAGTAATGTATGACCGTAACGTTTGAAATGTTTTTTAATTGCTACAAATGATTCGTAAAATTATGTAAGTATATTTTCCGTTTGTGATAAGTAAGATTATATTTGATCCTAAAATACAGGGTGTTCGCAAATTTCCGTTAAAATTCCTAGGACTTGTAGGTAAAGGGGAATGAGTGCATACTTTTTTGAATAGGATCCCTTGTCCGATATCAGTTCTGGTGTGCAACGCGACCACATCTGCTGAGTGAAAGAGGATAGTTTCAGAGCTGCTTGTCGTGGTGTGCAAAAGGATGTGTAGGATGTCGTGCACTACATCAGACTGTCACCTGATGTCACTTAACGCCTGTGTCGCTGAGAGGTTCCTGTGGAGACAGAGAAAGATCTTCTGGCACGAGTTCTGGCCACTGCACTAGAAACTGAAGAGACACCAGCTGGTATGGAGAGTGTGTACCAAAACTTGCTTCGCAGGTAAAAAGTCTGTGACTCGTTGGCGGTCGCCACATCGAGCCGGTGTTGTAATGCACCAGTACTGTTCTGCACGTGCATTGTGCTGGGTTATTTTTTGTTTTGGAGTAATGTACATACATAATGTTTAAGTGTTAATACAAAAAAATATCCTTAAGTTATAAATGGATGTTTGGTTACGTTTCCTTTCGAATTGTTGCTTAATAATTACACTGATTCACACCTAACTCAGTTCCGCAAGCAAAAGTGGATGAGTTAAACATCTTAACTGAAACCGTCGTAGAACGGAAATGATACGTTTCCGGACATGGGTTTCTATTAAAAATATTATGTACTCATTCCCCTGTACAAGTCCTAAAACTTTGTAATGGGAATTTCCGAACACCCTGTGTAAGTACTTATATGAAGGAAATCGAAATCCTAGAACTAAGTAATGGGAATTTCCGAACCCTCTGTATAAGTACTTATATGAAGGAAACCAACACACCGGTACCCGGAATCAAGGTTTTTCAGATGTTTGTATTCTGCCACTTCTCAAATAATTTTATTCGTTGACTAAGTTACTTTCCAAGATAAATGCCGGCCGGAGTGGCCGTGCGGTTCTGGGCGCTACAGTCTGGAGCCGAGTGACCGCTACGGTCGCAGGTTCGAATCCTGCCTCGGGCATGGATGTGTGTGATGTCCTTAGGTTAGTTAGGTGTAATTAGTTCTAAGTTCTAGGCGACTGATAACCTCAGAAGTTAAGTCGCGTAGTGCTCAGATCCATTTGAACCAAGATAAATATTCCGGACAGCAAACACAAACAAATGTCTTTCATATCCATATGGTCTATGTGTGGCTTGTGGAACCTATTCCCCGACGGTGGAGTAGTTCCTTCCAGCAACAGTTGACATATGAAATACTCCTAACATGCCTCCCAAGTGGGAGTTGCCCTCATAGGATAGTTCCCTCCTCCAGTCTTCCATCGATTCGGCAATGTCTTGTCCTGTAAAAGACTGCACTAGCCGGATGGGTATAAAATTGTGTGAATGGTTGTAAATAATATAAAAGCACTATTTTACCTTGACTTCTATCAAACTTCTGAATAAAATTAAGTGGACCCAATCCAGGGCACAAGAAACGCTCTCACAAATGTGAGAGATTTTAGTCAGTCTGATTATACACTGCTGGCCACCGTAAACGCAACACCCTGAAGGAAGCATCCGAATCAAGTGAAATTTACACCATGAGTTTGCAGCGATGAGATATGTAACTGATTAGAATTTCAGCGCAGACGCACATCACGCGCGCCTGTGGCGCCACCTCATAGCGCCATTTAAGGCTTGGCGATTTCGACGAGTGTACGTTCGGCACGTGTGTTTACCTTGTGATTGTTTCACAAGACGATCAGTTATGCCTCGTAGACAACAGCGAACATCTTTTGATCGAGTATCCGAGTTCGACAGAGGAAGGATAGTGGCTTACCGAGATTGTGGATTATCATACAGAGAAATCGCTAGTCGTGTTGGACGAAACCAAACAACTGTAATGCGGATATGTGACCGTTGGATGCAGGAGGGTACGACGGACCGACGTGGTCGATTGCATTCACCTCGGTGCACCACTGCACGTGCTGATAGGCAAATTGTGCGCATGGCAGTGACGGATCGCTCAGTGACATACCGAACCATAGCACAGCACATTGCGTCTGTAACGCATCATCCAGTGTCTGCGCGTACCATTCGACGCCGTTTACAGCAGAGTGGTCTTTCCGCAAGACGTCCATTGCTTCGTCTACCATTGACGCAGAACCACAGACGTCTCCGTCGCCAATGGTGTGATGACAGACGGATGTGGACGGCAGAATGGAATGACGTTGTCTTTACTGACGAGGCACGCTTCTGTCTGCAGCACCACGATGATCGGATTCGAGTGTGGAGACACCGTGGAGAGAGGATGCTGGACAGCTGCATTATGCACCGCCACACTGGTCTTGCACCAGGTATTATGGTATAGGGCGATATTGGATATTACTCTCGCACGCCTCTAGTACGCATTGCCGGTACTTTAAATAGCCGGCGCTACATATCCGAGGTGCTGGAGCCAGTTGTCCTTCCTTACCTTCAGGGCTCGGCCACAGCCATATTTCAACAGGATAATGCGCGACCACACGTGGCACGCATTGTCCAAAGGTTCTTCGTCAATAACCAGATTGAATTGCTTCCCTGGTCGGCTCGCTCTCCGGACTTTCGCCGATAGAAAACATGTGGTCCATGGTTGCTCAACGAGTGACCCAGATTACATCCCCAGCTGCCACACCAGATGATCTTTGGCAACGTGTGGAAGCTGCTTGGGCTGCTGTACCCCAGGAACACATCCAACGTCTCTCTGACTCAATGCCGAGACGTGTGGCAGCGGTGGACTCCAACAACGGCGGCTACTCTGGCTACTGATTCTGGCAGGAACCACGTGTCACAGACGTCTGTATACGTAATCATTTGATACTTGGTCAACATGTTATCTACAAAATAAATTTTGTTGTGCTACCTCTTGTCTTTCTTGGTGTTGCATTTACGGTGGCCAGCAGTGTACATTCTGTAGGCAGCAGACAAAAATGCCATCTCCTGAATAATCTTCCATTTTTATCAGTAAACTTCGTTGTTCTGAGAGTGTTGTGTTACACAGACGACGTTCGCTGAGGAATTCTACATGCTGTCATCTGACAAGAGCTATTGATACATCTTGAATATTTTTGAGTGTTGCTGTGGATGCATCAACTACATTCGGTACCAACAATAAGGATTGGGAGCCTCTAAAGTTTCAGTATGAAAGAATATAAACACAACACTGAAAGGGCCAAACAGTTCGTCAGCTCACAACTGTTTTACGGACGTCACGGTATCATTTTCGCAAAAATTTCATGTATTTTGGGTCTGAGTGCGGCCAGTGTCAGTGATCAAAAAACGCTGTGTGCTGTATCACTAAAGAAGCCATTGATGATTTTTTGATATTACGATGTTGGGTTAGTTTGCGCTGGAAGTTCTTTGTACTAGAACGAGCGCCAAATTTCAGAGGTTCTCCAACGTAGACTGTTATGATCTGCAAACGCTTCCGAAGCGATATGAGGGCGTTACGACAGTTGGACAATTCCGGCTGCAACAATGTTCTCGTTGGCGTTTTTTCCAATCTACAGACGTTTGGAAACAGTTACTGCACATGTGACAGGTCCACTGAACTGTCAACAGAACTATAGGACGTCATCAATCATTGAAAGGACGTCATTTAAATTTCTCTGTTTTGTTTCATGCTGTCTTGGGGATAATACATGGATGACTAGCAATTTTGAGGGGTTCACATGCAGATCATGCTGTTTTGATAGCTTTTGAATTAATGATACTCACGCTGGAGAACATTAGAGATTTCAGGAACTTCTGGATTATTTCAGAAAACATTGTGCAGAGTTATTTGTACAGACAAGCTATACATGACTCCATGTTGCAAAAGAAGTATCTTGTTAATTGTTTGATATTAAGAACAGCTGCAGTGCCTGCTCATTATAAAGGAGGCACGTTTTGTTTCCTTGACCTCTGTTATCCCACTACATCAATTTACACGGCCTGACAAAACCGTGAAGCACCCAGAAGACATGGTCGGATGTCAGTATAACTTGGTACTAAAAATGTTCAAATGTGTGTGAATTCCTATGGGACCAAACTGCTAAGGTCATCGCGCCCTAGACTTAGAAACTACTTAAACTAACTTATGCTAAGAACAACACACACACACACAAACACACACACACACACAAACACACACACACACACACACACACACACACACACACATGCCCAAGGGAGGACTCGAACCTCCGGTGGGAGGGGCCGTACAATCCGTAACATAGCGCGGCTAACTCGGTACTCGTTCACTTCATCGGCAGTTGTTAAAATGATTAGAGTTGCAATTCTCTGTGACACCTAGGACGGCCACCAGAGTGTATTAGTGCTGTTCGTGTCTGGTGTTGTTATACAGGCCTGGTATGGTATATACAGGGTGGTCCACTTAAACATTCCAGCGCAAATATCTGTGGAACTACAATATATATTGAAAAAACGACTTTCACGGGTATGAACGTAAGGCAGGGGCTCATGAAAGTAAATATTATGAGACATTCTAAGACGAAAGCAAACATTATTTTCAACGCAAACCTGTGTTTCTTTAAATGGACATTCCGTATCACTTCTTACTCAATCACAAATATGAAAAATTGCCAAAATAATGGCACTGATTGGATCGCAATACGTCGGTTACATCCAGAGAAATTGCAAGGCGAAGTTGACTCTTGAAATACACGAAACTCGCCGCAACTGCACATTCTGACATGCACGCGTGGACCCAATGTTGCTCATAATCGTGTTGTGATTGACGTACCACGATGCAACAAAC
Source organism: Schistocerca nitens (assembly GCF_023898315.1). Lineage (NCBI taxonomy): Eukaryota > Metazoa > Arthropoda > Insecta > Orthoptera > Acrididae > Schistocerca > Schistocerca nitens. The sequence continues at coordinate 410,818,999 of NC_064620.1, forward strand.
GTTGTATCTGCTGCTATCTACACCGTTATTAAGTGAACTTAAAACAATACAGATTCCCAGTCACACAACTACGCATAACAACCATTTAAGCATCGGTTAGATACTTGGTCAACCATTAACTACATTTACCCTTGCTGGTGACATTCGGCCTTTCTAGTACTATAGTAAAGGTCAATAAAGCACAAACAGGTAAACGCTTTAAGAAGAAAATTAAGATGATGATGCGTCCTGTTAAGGACAGTCTCGGCCTCAGGGTCCCTGGAATCCTGGATTTTATAATATCCCTTGTGAATGTGGAAGCAATTACATGCGTCAGACCATTCGTACCGTTTCAGAGCGCTGTGCAGAACAACAGCATATTAAAAATAGAGAACTAGAGAAATTGTGAATTGCGGAGCACAGCCTCACTAATAAACATAAAATACTGTTTGATGAAACAAAAATTTTGTCCCATGCCTCCACATGCTGTAATTCTGTTGTTAAGAAGTCTGTTGAAATAAGAATGAGCGATCAAAACTTTAACCGTGATAGCGGATATTACCTGAGCGGTGCATGGAAACGAGCGCTCGATGCAGAGAAGCAGCAGAGACGTTCCTTGCAGTGTTTACGTTACCACGGAAGCGATGGCGTCACCAACGCAGACATTGACACCGTCTGCGACAGCAGTACGTAATCGCCGACCAATCACACGCCGACCAATCAGAAGCCGTCCACCGGCTATAAACGGCCACCACAGCAGCAGTGAAGACAGTCAGTTGCTCCCGACGATGACGATGGAGGCTATCGTCTAAAGCTCGAAATATTATCCCGAACTGACGCGGCAAGAAAACCGAGAATGCTTTACGTATGACTAAACCCTTTTCCTCATTCTTCATTATCTGTGACTGGACATCTGTACTGTTTCCAGCCAACTTAATAACAACGCAAATAGCAATAATAATAGGGTTTGTTGCATCGTAGTATATCAATCACATCGCGATTATGAGCAACATAGGGTTCATGCTTGCGCATCTCAAGATGTGGAAAAGCGGCGTGTTTCATTTATATCAAGCGTCAGCTTCGCTGTGCAATCTCTTGGGATGTAATTGATGTATTGCAATGCAAACAACGCCATTCTCTCTGGAATTTTTCATATTATTAATTGTGTAAGAAATAATACAGAGCGTCCTCTTAAAAAAAACATAGGTTTGCATTGAAAATTATATTTGCTTACGTTCTAGAATGTCTCATAGTATTTACTTTGATGAGCTCCTGCCTCCCATACATACCGTGTTGAAAGTCACCTATTGTGATTTCAGAGATATTTGCACTGAATTGTTTAAGTGGGCCACCCTGCATAAGGGGCGTGAAGAGCATCGGATGTTGAGCGATCACTGTGAGGGATAAGGAGATGCAGCATACTTGTACATTTGGCCAGCTGGTCGAATCATGTAAAAGGGCAGGCACACCTGTCAGCAAGGTTCCGTTCTATCTTTTCTGACCCCCACAAGAAAGGATCATTGTATTATGCACCAAGCGCGTCTTAACCGTATCACATGTGCATCTGCCATCCGAAAACAAGACATCCAGGGTCATTGGTCGGAGACTAGCAGTAGTTGGACTAGAGAACTACCGCCTCTCGCAAAGGTCGCCGTTAACACCACTAGTCAAAACGCTGCATCTGAAAAGGTGCCATGACCAGGCAGCGTGGACTGCTTATTGCATTGTGTTCACGAGGAATCATGGCTCTGGACTATACGCATGACCATCGATGGCGAGTATGGCAGGGACCTGAGAACAGGTCCCATTCTTCCATTGTTTGGAGAGACACAACTGTGTCACTCTTGGTGTCGTGTTGTAGTGAGCAAACGGGTATGACTTCAGGTCACAGCTGATGGTGATTGAGGGGACTCTGATGACACAACAATGCTCATCCACACATGGCACACATCTCTATGAATTGCCTGTGTGATTTTGAGGTGGGACAGTAAGATCCCCTGATCCGTCTGTGATAGTCAATGTGTGGATCCAATTCGAACAATTACTCCATCCCAGTGCCACTATCCAGGATATCAAGGAACAGTTACGACAGTTGTGGGCCAGCTTGCACCAACAGGGGATACAGTGGCTTTCTGACACAATTCCCACCTGAATCAGCACACGAACCCATGTCGGAGGAGGTGCAACGTCACACTAGTAAGTGGGCTCATACTGCCAAGTTCTTCGTAAATTTGACTCGGTTTTGTAATCATTAAAAGAACATCACATGCCCTCTCAACTCATCAAGTGTCATTTTATTTCCTCCTCACATTCTCAATGATTCACTTTTTTGTTAGGCAGTGTACATGCAGTGTCAGGTTTAATACCTTCACTTTGTGAACCACCTCCAAAATTTGTTGAAGTTCAATTCGGTAACAGAATGCAACATCATTGTACTGCAGGCTGACTGGTACTCATTGTCCATTTAAACTTGAGTATTCTTATCATGTTGTGCATCCTCTTTATGTAGAGATGCATAGTAATTAAAAGACCTCGAGCTTTCAGAGTCAGAGCGACATAGTCAAGAGAAGCGAACTGCAGCATACTAACGCAGGACGCGCTCGGTCCTGGCTGCCGCGGCGCCTGGATCGGCGGCGCGCTACGTCGGACCAGCGCCTGCGCAATCGCAGGAACGAGTCCCGCCAATCAGGGGGCGTCCGAGGCGGGCTGCCCGTCCAGTAGCGCCGGCTGCCGTCCTCCGCCTGCCGAGAAAAGTGTGCAGCTGTAGCCACCATAAACAATGACTGCGAGATATCTTACAAATATGAGCATCAGCTACTGCAGACTTCTCAAAGCGAAATACAAGGGGCACCCAGAATGTTAACTGAAGCAAAACGTAATAGTCTGAAACGTCCCCTTAGAAAAATTAAGAATGACGTGCTAGTCAACCTCTTACTTTATGTCATTTTCAAACAGCTGAGCAAAACTGAACGTACTCAGATATTTCTCTCTTTACTTATTCTGATCATGACTAAACTGACACACAATATTTTTAGCGCAACGCAATCTGACTTTCAATAATCCCTACAAAAGAATGGCCCTGACTAACAATAACCTATACCTTTCATGAATCGCTTACCTCATCAAAATCTTCGTCACATTAACTACTGCAATACAGCGAGCGCCAATACAGCCAGCTAAATAAAAGATTCTAACTACTGAAGGCATAGTTAGCAAATGAAAGATTTTGATAGAGAACAAACAATGTATTTACCTTTATAATGTTGAAAAGTCATTATATACAGGGTGTTACAAAAAGGTACGGCCAAACTTTCACGAAACATTCCTCACACACAAATAAAGAAAAGATGTTATGTGGACATGTGTCCGGAAACGCTTTATTTCCATGTTAGAGCTCATTTTAGTTTCGTCCACCTACTCTCAATGGAGCACGTTATCATGATTTCATACGGGATACTCTACCTGTGCTGCTAGAACATGTGCCTTTACAAGTACGACACAACATGTGGTTCATGCACGATGGAGCTCCTGCACATTTCAGTCGAAGTGTTCGTACGCTTCTGAACAACAGATTCGGTGACCGATGGATTGGTAGAGGCGGACCAATTCCATGGCCTCCACGCTCTCCTGACCTCAACCCTCTTGACTTTCATTTATGGGGGCATTTGAAAGCTCTTGTCTACGCAACCCCGGTACCAAATGTAGAGACTCTTCGTGCTCGTATTGTGGACGGCTGTGATACAATACGCCATTCTCCAGGGCTGCATCAGCGCATCAGGGATTCCATGCGACGGAGGGTGGATGCATGTATCTTCGCTAACGGAGGACATTTTGAACATTTCCTGTAACAAAGTGTTTGAAGTCACACTGGTACGTTCTGTTGCTGTGTGTTTCCATTCCATGATTAATGTGATTTGAAGAGAAGTAATAAAATGAGCTATAACATGGAAAGTATGCGTTTCCGGACACATGTCCACATAACATATTTTTTTCCTTTGTGTGTGAGGAATGTTTCCTGAAAGTTTGGCCGTACCTTTTTGTAACACCCTGTATATCAATTCATGACATCCATCTTTACAAATTTCCTTTTTCTGGCGGACACACGTCCAGATCGCGTATAGTGATCTCTCAAAACTCCGGCATATCTCTCTCCGCATCCACCACTGCTGGCGGCTCACCTCCAACTGCACAACGCTACGTGCTGTTCACATCCAACTGCCCAACACTACACAATCGAATATTCCAACAATGAGTCCAACCAGCCACAGACTGCACACAGCACAGTCAGTGATTTTCATACAGAGCGCTACGTGGCGTTACCAACATAAAAACCTTAACATCCTACTTACAAGTCTAGTCTACAGAACTATTAGAAAAATAATTAAAAACGCATTAATTCCGGAAAAATGCAAACCACCTGGCACAAAAATTGAGTTTGTTGTAACAACGATATTGCAGAAACTACCACTACCAAACAGCCTTGCAGGTCAGTTCAACCATCTGCACATAAAAAACAACCTGCTTGTCCGACTGTGGATGCCGTGAGACTAAATGACGTGTCGACAAAATTCGACCGTGATGGAGGGCTATTCGTAGATTGAAGGCAGGGCAAAAATAGAAAAATAGCTATATAATTGAATAGCGTGGTTCCAAGTCATTTTCCTCCAGTAAACGAAAATTTTGAGGAAACAAAAATTTTGAATAGACTATTTAATAATAGTTCCCGAAGTCTAGTTTTTAGTTCGTGAATCTACTTTAATGTACGGAAACAGAAGTAACAGAAAGAAAAATCCCGGTCACGAGAAAGCGAGTTAAGTCTCTTTGCTACAAAATCACTATTTTTCTGTATATTTTCGTTAAAAATGAATTGCAGTTTTTATCTATTTAGTGTAAAAAATCACACCATTCACATCATCTCACGCAATGTTTAAGTTACTATATTTAGGAAAAACGATTGATATTAGTCTGAAAATATCGAAGACAAGTTGTAAACTTCATACCAAGAGTTAGAAAAATCATTATTTACGGGAAACAGTATTTACTTGGACTAGAAAGAAAACAGGTTTACTAATGTGAGTTGATAATGTCCACGAGTTATCCCTAATTTACTTAAAAGATGATTCGTGTCATCAAACGTTTCATGCTTAAATATTCCGCCGGGTGGCCCCAAATAAACTGAAAGATGGCCATTTTGCGTAGTTTTAACATTGTGAGCTTACATATTGCAAAAAAATCGGAATAATATTCTTTGCAAGAAACTGACTTCGATCTCACATGGACCAGTCTTAAATGTTTCCAGTGGCTGCGCAGAAATGCGAGATTTTCTAAATAAACACAAAAAGGGGAAACGTAACTTTAAAAACAACACCGATTTTTCCGATACGGTTTTCAGTAGGATAAGAACAACTACTATCATGACGGAAGAATGTCTGGACAATGTTTTTGATCTAGAAACTGAATACGTCTGCTTTGAAATATGCTCTTCATACTGTTCTTGTTTCTGGTGATCACAGTAGATAGCAACAATCTGTAAGATTTAGTAAGTTTAACCGACGATGAAAAAGGTTTGTGCAATGCACCAATGTTCGATGCATGCTATTATCCAATGAAAAGATTAGAACTGCGATCACGTCCAAAAGACTGCTTAGCTTTGCTGCTGTCACCAGAAACGTATTGTATTGTACAGGACTATTGATCAATGGAGCAAATGATCTCCTGACAGACGACTCCCATATAATCTTGCAAACTGAGAGCAGATGCATTTTGATTCGTTAAGATGCCAGTGACCTTTATTGTAGAGGTGGAACCTGAAAACATTTATTCAATGGAACACGGAGTAGTCTGTGGAACAAGGAGCAGAAATACATACAGTGAACGAGCGTAAACAGACCGCAAGTGTTACAGGAATTTCCATAAAGCAGTCGGTGCCCATTAATCAATAAACGTATGCACGAAGACCGCAATATAGTCAAGAATATTCACTGGAAGTGTTCGATACACAAGGGAAGCCAAGTGTCTCGGTGGCTGTATGTCTATTGCTGGCTCTGGAGTTGTGGTCCAGAATGTGATTGTCCTTCACTTGTGATATTACTTCCCGTGACGCTTCCGTGAAGCAATATTTGTGGAGACACACTTGATGCGTTACTCGCTGAGTCCATTCGGGATGAATGTCGAAACCCACCCAACATCTGTCAAAGGTACGCTTTCAGAATGTATGGTGCCATATCTTTACATGGACGCACAGATTTCCGAATTGTGAGCTGTGACCCATCAACTCATCTCTGGTTGAAATCGAGGAGTTGCGGAGCTGTCAGAGACAAGGGTGTCGTTAGGGAAGTGTGTGGGACCGCTATTGTTCTCTATGTACATAAATGATCTGACGAACAGGGTGAGCAACAATTTGTGGGTGTCTGCTGATGAATCTGTGGTGTGCGGGAAGGTCTCGTCATTGAGTGGTTGCAGGAGGGTACAAGATGACTTAACCAAAATTTCAAGTTGGTGTGATAAATGACAGCTAGCTCTAAATGAAGAAAAATGCAACTTAATGCAGTGGGTAAGAAAAACAATCCCACAGTGTTCGAATACAGCATTAGTAGGGTGCTGGTTGGCACCGTCAGACCGATTAAACATCTAGGTGTAACGTTACAAAGTGATACGAAACGGAATGAGCATGTAACTATTGTAGTACGGAAACAGTGGTCGCCTTCCGCTTATTGGGAGAATTTTAGGAAAGTTTGGTTCATCTGTAATGGAGAATGCGTATAGGACATTATGGTCGAGACTGCATAAAGAGGTCCCTGATGGTTGGTAGTGCTGTTTCAACTGCAAAGCGCAGACGGCTGCAGGCGTAAACAATAGTCAGCCATAGAGCTGTGACAACGCTGTGGCATTGCCGTAGAGTCGTTTACAAAATCGGTTACATTATTGTTGAGGTAGGCTCGCCAAGCTGCCGCGCGCAGCCCATTGCAACTGTCAGGAACCAGCTTACGCCGACTCAACTTTAGTGCGACCCATTCTTGAGTACTGCTGCATTGTTTGGGATTAAAGGAAGACATCGAAGTAATTCAGATGCAGGCAGCTAATTTGTTACCGGTAGTTTCAATCAACACGCAAGTATTATGGAGATGCTTCGGGAACTCAAATAGGAATTCCTGGAGGGAAGGCGACGTTCCTCTCGAGGAACGCTGATGAGAAAATCCAGAGAACTGGAATTTGAAGCTGTTAGGGCTCATACGGAGGCATATAGGCAGTCGTTGCCCTCGCTCTGTTTGCGAGTGGGACAGTAAAGGAAATGACTATTAGTGATACAAGGTACCGTCTGCAAAGCACCATACGGTGACTTGCGGAGAGTGTAGACGTAGACATGATTATTTTCTGACCAAACTCTGGAGGATTGACGAGGATGGTCTGCAGGTGAGTGGACTGGAAGAGAAGAATCTGCAGACGACGCTGGAGGAAGCTGCGTCGTCCCGCCTTTGTCTCCACGCCCAGAGCGACGTTATTCCGGGGTTCAGGGCCGCAACCCTCGCTATTTATACCGGTACTGCACGCGTGTCCCACGTGTCACAGCACGCCTCTCGTGCCAGACGTGGCGTCACACTGTAGATCTGCACTAACTTAGTAGCATCCTCATACCATATCACAGCACGAGGACAACGTTTATCTGCCTAGCAGTGGAAGGCTGTGATTTTCTGACGGGTTGGGCGAAAGACGGAGAGCAAATTCCTTCGGCATTTCGAAAATCATTGGCGGAAATGGCAACTAAACGACTGTTCATATTGCTAAAGGGCATAAATATTTTGAATTTTGCCGTATTTTATATTGTCTTTTTTGCATACGTTAATACATTTCATAGTGCCTGATCTCTCTCTAAGAAAATTTATGCTAAATTTTCAGAGATGTTTTATGAACAAAAGATGATATATATAGATTAAAAGCGCTTACCACTAATATTTTCTATTTTGCGATCAAGAGTGGTTTCTTCATTAAAACTAAATAACTAAATTTAATATTCTAAATACGTCATCAAAAATCATGGGACGTGTTAAGACGTCTCGAAACAACTTCCATTCTATTTGAGGAAGCTGTAGAGGGTCAAATCTGTAGCGGAGGACAGAGACAATGGGACGATGAGGTTGGCATAGGACATGAATTCGTGGCGGGCTGCATCAGACCAGTGATAACACTGAATTAAAAAAAAAAAAACACGTATTTTTCTGCTGCCGAGAATTCTTCCGGGTTGTATGGCCGTGGTCCATGGAACTCTTCTATCCCTGACGTTTCGTCCAAAGCTACGTTGGACATCTTCGGAGGTGCTCATAGTTGTGCCGACTCAGCACAACAAAGTTACGTTGGACATCTTCGGAGGTACTCCCGGTTGTGCTGAGTCGGCACAACCATGAGCACCTCCGAAGATGTCCAACGTAGCTTTGGACGTAACGTCAGGGATAGAAGAGTTCCATGGACCACGGCCATACAACCCGGAAGAGTTCTTGGCAACTGAAACATCCGGTCGTGAAAGCCTTCATTGTACGTATTTTTCTACCAAATCCCCGCAGATCAATGTACTCCGCCCATCATTTTTCAAGTCAGTAGAAATTTCGATGGTAGAGGGTAAACTGCAGCTGCAAGGCACATGTATATCTATACTACGCAAGCCACCTTACGGTGTGTAGCGCTATTGTTTACCGCCATCCCAGTGCCATTTAGGAATGGTTCGTGGGAACAATAGCAGTAGGTAAACTTCCATACGATCTCTAATTTGTCTAATTATCTCGTCATAGTCATTTCCCGACGCGTTTGTGGGAGAAATTAATATACAGCCGAACTTTTGCTGGAACGAACGCTTTAGAAATGTCAACAGTAAACCTGTGTGAGGTACAGAACGCCACTCTTGTAGCGTCTGTCATATAGTTTGTTGTTGAGCATCTCCGTAACGTTGTGCTTTTCGGTGCTTTTCTCTGTCTGTTCTATTAACCCGACTTGGTTAGGGAGCCAGATTGTCGGTCGAACAAGTGTTTTGTGAGACATTTATTTTATTGATGAATGACGTTTCCTATAGGTTCTCTCAGTGAATGTCAGTCTGACATCTGTTTTTTGTATTATCGGTATTTTTTGTGTTAATTGACTTTAGGGTGTTCCGGGTGGCTACTTCTAGGTATTTTACAGTAGTTACTGTTGACAGTTGCGATAACTCAGAGGAAGAGGAGGAGATGGGATGTTGGAAGCTGGGTTAGGAGTTGCTGTGCTGTGAAGTTATTCCGCAATCAACGGCAATAAATACCATTTGTCCTTTACACAAGCAATTCTAACTTCTTTGCCTGCTTGCTGGAATGGTTCGTGTCCTGTACTTCGGATGATAGAAGATTTAGTATTTACTGGCACGCTCAAGGGTTAGGTTATCTCCATCCTTCCTCGGTTACTCCTCACATGAAGTCGTATTTATAAGATAGTAACAAACAAAAGGAATTTATTGATGCATTAAAGATATCACTTAGCAGTGCGCAAAGTGTGTCTTAAAATTAACTCGTACATTGGATCGTGCACGCGCACGCGCACTCACACACACACGCAAGCGCACGCACACGCACACGCGCACGCGCACGCACACGCGCAAGTACACGCGCACGCGCACGCACACGCGCAAGTACACGCGCACGCGCACGGGCACGCGGACGGACACGCGCACGGACACGCGCACGCGCACGGACACGCGCACGTACACGGACACGCTCACGCACACGGACACGCGCACGCGCACGCGCACGGACACGGACACGGACACGCGTACGCGCACGGACACGCGCACGGACACGGACAAACGTACGGACACGGACACGCGCACGCGCACGGACACGCGCACGGACACGCACACGCGCACGGACACGCACACGGACACGCGCACGCGCACGGACACGCGCAAGCACATGGACACGCGCACGCACAAATAAGAAACGATGTGAAAAGCTTGTGTTGCAGGATAATTTGTTCTGAGAAATAAACGTTTAGAAAAAAATCCGATACGTTTCGCCGTTTTTGATGTAACCGTCATTCACGTTAGCCAGTGCTGAAAAGTACACAATTTGAATATCTGCTTCAGCAAATCATAAAACTTGTCATACTGCAAGCTCAAAATTATGTTTTATGAAAACTTTGTGAAATATGGGTAGCAGTTGACAAAGGGATGTTGGATGATTACACACGACGGTGGAACCAACAACGGAATTGTGTTCGATATACGTCATCGTTAAATTGCCTGTAGGAAGATATTCGCCGACACAGGGAAATACAGGTAAGTACATAATATAGAGCGGAATGTGCACATAACTGCAAAAGTTCAGTTACGGCCTCTTCGGCCTTTCCGTTGTGTACTGCTGTTTGTAACGGTTCCCGTGATGAATGATGAGAAGTAAACACGAGAGATCATTAATTGGATGTGGGTAGCCAACCACACTGTTGTTCGTAATTTCCTATGCTTCGTAATGAAGTTAGCTGGTATTTTGTTTCCCATGTAGCAATCTAAGTACTAAACGAATGAGCCGTGGTCACTGCAAGTGCACTTTAGCCCACTTAGGTTATGTTCTTGGGTCTCAGCCTTACTTATCTAACCACCATATTCTGAAAAAAAAACCTTTTTAAGAGATATATACGTATCTTACATTTCTCAATTTTACTTCAATTTACTGAATAAAGTACTTATATACACTGCCCCGTCACATTACTGTGATCACCGCCTATGTTCAACGTCAGCGTGCAGTAACCACCCAATGACGACAGGTGGCAGTGCTAGCAGTGGACAATATATAAAGCATGTCGGGAGACGCGGAAAATGCAGTCGCTGTTGAGTGTCCGTTTACACTGCCTGTGACGCGATGCGACGCGATGCGAGCCATAATGGCCAAAGCGATGCAATACGATAGAGCGTTCACATTGCACACGATACAGCGCGCGCGCGATCTGGCCAGCAATTGAGCAGTCTCGGCACGATGTCGTTTTTCCTCGACCCAGTAAATTCTTTTTTATTAGAAAACAGTGCTCTGAGAATTCAACGCAGTCGTGAATGGGTGCATGAAATCAACAAGGAGAGGAGGTCTTTAGGAGAATTTCATCATTTGTACAGTGACTTGAGAAAAGATGAGGATAAATTTTGGAGTTATTTCAGAATGAGTACAGAGACATTTGATTATATAGTGACGTCTGTTTCAAATAGATTACAGAAGCAAAACACAAATTTCAGAATGGCTATTACCCCTGAAGAGAAAGTTATGATCACCATCAGGTAAGTACACAATATTAAGTTTACAGTAATCATTTTCTTATGAAAAATTTACAAATTGTGATAGATTCAAACTTTCTTTTAATAAATTTTGACGTAGTTGACAATGAGAAGTTAAATACATCACAGCTCACTCACTTAAGTATCAAAGTTTTCAGAATCTTGGTGGCTTGAAATAACATTGTCATCAGGTTGAATTTCAGAAATGACTATTTCATTTTGCGGATTTCCAGCAATTACGATTTCAACTGGATTTTCAGGTGCATAAGGTGACATCAACGAATGTGCAGTGGATGTGGTTGATTGTTCCAATTCTTCCAAAAGAACCTGCTGAATTTTTATCCTGGCTCTCAACTGAGCTGCTGGTGATAGTTTTCGCATTGCTGGCAGCAAACTCACTACAAAATGACAGCTGTTATCTTGCGTTTCTGATTTCGACATTTGTTGCTCAATTAGCTTCAACTTTTGCTTCTCTATATTTAGCAACTCAGAGTTTGTCGATTTCTTGGATCTTTTGCTTTGGTTTGTGTGTAGGGTGGGTGAGGGAGGAGGCATGGAAACGCTACCCTCTGAACTTACAGACAGTCTTGAAGAGCTGGCTTGGTTGGTTTCATCAGGTGAAACACACTCTCTCTCTGTAAGAGCTGGTGAAAATGGTACGTCGTCGGGTGCGTCGCCGTGTTGCGATGCTGTTCTTTTACTGTGATGAACGTTAGTCTTCGTCTTCCGTGGCGTCATTATGTCAGTCAGGAAGGTCATTAGCTCGTACCACGGCCAATTGGATTGGAAAGGCGGCATGCCACCTTCGTCTCCTGAACGTTCAACACGAGTTTTTTTGAGTTCAGAACGGAAAGTGTCACGTAGGTTCTTCCATTTATTCTTCAGTACCTCGCCTGAAAATATAGACGTGAAAATATGCGTAAATAATTAAGTACACTGTATACTTAATACATTTTTTGTCCTTAGCACATTAACTGCAAATCCTACGGAGATCCTACACATCCTTCAATTACGCTCATTTCATTCTTTTTCAGATATTTGTCGGTTGGGATGTCTTTCCATGCACTGTCACAGTCGTTTCGGATGGGTCTAACTACAGTCGCACAATGTGTGCATGAAACGTGCGCCACAATATGTGAAATTCTGAGCCCTGTACACCTGCCTTCTCCTACTATACCACTGCTTCAAACCGCTGCAAAACACATGTATGCCAACTGGAATTTTCCGAATTGTGTGGGGGCCATTGATGGTAAGCATGTTCGGGTTAAATGTCCACCTCATTCAAATGGTTCAAATGGCTCTGAGCACTATGGGACTCAACTGCTGAGGTCATTAGTCCCCTAGAACTTAGAACTAGTTAAACCTAACTAACCTAAGGACATCACACACATCCATGCCCGAGGCAGGATTCGAACCTGCGACCGTAGCGGTCTCGCGGTTCCAGACTGCAGCGCCAGAACCGCGCGGCCACTTCGGCCGGCTTCCACCTCATTCTGGGACAATGTATTACAACTACAAAAAATATTTTTCGCTTGCTTTACTAGCTGTAGCCGATGCTAATTGCAGATTAATAGCAGTTGACATTGGAGGCTATGGCAAGCAATCAGATGGTGGCACATTTAGAGCAAGTAACTTGTACAATAATATTTTGAACGAAACTGAAAACTGGCCTCCACCGAAAGAACTACTAGGTACTTCAGTAAAAGCCCCATTAGTGTTGGTTGGAGATGAAGCCTTTCCACTACTGGAAAACGTAATGCGCCCTTTCCCTGGACTATCACTGACTGAGAAAGAGAGGTTATTTAACAGGAGGCTATCGAGGGCTAGAACGGTGGTGGAACGCACTTTCGGAATTATGGCCAGCAAGTGGCGTCTTCTTCGAAAGGAAATTTAAACTTCTGTAGGACATGCAGACATTATCATTCAGTGCATCTGCGTCTTGCACAATGCAATAATCGATAAAGATGGGCCTGACATTTCCCTTCAATTGTCTATTGACCAGGACATAACAGAACACAGGAGTGTCAGAGAGGCCTTCAAAAACTATTTCAACCGTCATTAATGCAAAAATATTTCATGTCAAAATTATCAAATACTGTAACTATTGTGAACGTCATTTCATTATCAAAATACTGTAATAGTATCTATACACAATTAAAATTAGAAAATAAACGAAGTTGTTTGTGTTACTTATTTCTTGGAGTCTTGTAGCTATTTATTTTACTTTTTTGTACTTACTGTCTGTTCCACAATCTTCAGCTTGACGAACAAAATCCCTATTGTGGTAATAATTATTTTTCTGGTCCCACAACACGGGGCGTTCACGCACATTGTTAATTAGTCTTTCGACGTCCATCGCAAGCAAGCAATTACTCCAGACGCAAGCGCAAACAAGCAATCGCTCCAAACACTCGCGCGAAACGCAAACTCGGTTGCGGCTACAGCGGAGTCATCGCATCGCACCGCATCACATCGCTCGGCCCAGCCTGCAGCCTGCAGTTAATGTGCTAAGGACAAAAAATGTATTAAGTATACAGTGTACTTAATTATTTACGCATATTTTCACGTCTGTATTTTCAGGCGAGGTACTGAAGAATAAATGGAAGAACCAACGTGACATCGCTCTGTTGCCACTGTTAATACAAGCCTGCCCATTGTCACGCGATTTCAGCGCTTCATCGCTCCGCTCGGCTCCGCATCGCATCGCGGGCAGTGTAAATTTAGCCTAATGCGGAAACGGAATGATTTATCTGACGTCCAAAAGGGCTTGATCATCGGCTTTCAGGCCAAGAATGGAAGCATTTCCAAAACGATTAAGTTTGTAAACTGTTCGTATGTCGCCGTGGTTAAGTATACCGTGTATGGCGAAATGGCGCTACCCAAAACTGACGCCAAGGACGTTGTGATCAACTACGGGCCATAGATGGCAGGGGTGAACGACAGCTGAGATGTGTACGACCGAATAGACACGCAATTTTTTTGAAGGACATCACATTCGGCATTAATTGTAGAAAGTATTTTTTTACAATTGCAATTATGGCCTTTGAGCCATTTTCAAGTAGTACTGCCAAAAAATTGGTTCAAGACGTCCTCTGTAGTAAACAGTGAATATGATGTCCTTTAAAAAATTCTACATCACTGAACACCGACCATAATAAGCTAATCAGACGTGCAACTATTGAGCAACTGACTGCCCAGAGGAACCAAGGAGCAACCAACAGTACCTCCTCAACGCCTGTTTATCGAAAATTACTGCGTATGGACTTCCGCAGTAGGCGCGTTATTCACGCACTAGTGCTGAATGCTGTTCGTCGGCGACGAATGCTGAATTTTGCACGCCGGTACCGCAACCATATGTCCACTGAGTTGCGACAGATGGCCTTTGCAGAGGAATAACGTGTTAAGCTCGCTGTTGGCGTGTATAGCCCTGTAACAATCATCGTAAGGCTCCAGGTCGGAGCAGAGAGCGTTATGATCTGTAGAATGTTTTCGTAGTATTCCCTGGATGTTCTAGTCATTCTGGAAGGCACGATGGTTTAACAAAAACATGCATCTGTCCTTGGGGGCCATGTCCACCCCGACATGCAGTTGGTTTCTTCCTCAGCACGATGATATCTATCACCAGGAAAATGCAACGCTTCACACAGCTCACAGTGTACGTACGTGGTTCGAAGAGCACGATGCGTTTATAGTACTCCCCTGGTCACCAGGATCCCCGGATTTAAACATAATCTAGAATCTGCTGTATCACCTCGGATATTTCATGCCGTGGATGAGAAACCTAACGCGGCTGGCCACGGCAATGGAGATTTCCGCACCTTCTACACTACTGGCCATTAAAATTGCTACACCACGAAGATGACGTGCTAAAGACACGAAATTTAACCGACAGGAAGAAGATGCTGAGAGATGCAAATGATTAGCTTTTCAGTGCATTCACACAAGGTTGACGCCGGTGGCGACACCTACAACGTGCTGACATGAGGAAAGTTTCCAACCGATTTCTCATACACAAACAGCAGTTGACCGGCGTTGCCTGGTGAAACGTTGCTGTGATGCCTCGTGTAAGGAGGCGAAATGCGTACCATCATGTTTCCGACTTTGGTAAAGGTCGGATTGTAGCCTATCGCGATTGCGGTTTATCGTATCGCGGCATTGCTGCTCGCGTTGGTCGACATCCAATGACTGATAGCAGAATATCGAATCGTTGGGTTCAGGAGGGTAATACGAAACGCCGTGCTGGATCCCAACGGCCTCGTATCACTAGCAGTCGACATGAAAGGCATCTTATCCGCATGGCTGAAACAGATCGTGCAGCCACGTCTCGATCCCTGAGTCAACAGATGGTGACGTTTGCAAGACAACAACCATCTGCACGAACAATACGACGACGTTTGCAGCAGCATGGACTATCAGTTCGGAGACCATGGCTGCGGTTACCCTTGACCTTGCATCACAGACAGGAGCGCCTGCGATGGTGTACTCAACGACGAACCTGGGTGCACGAATGGCAAAACGTCATTTTTTCGGACGAACACAGGTTCTGTTTACAGCACCATGATGGTCGCATCCGTGTTTGGCGACATCGCGGTGAACGCACATTGGAAGCGTGTATTCGTCATCGCCATACTGGCGTATCACTCGGGGTGATGGTATGGGGTGCCATTCGTTACACGTCTCGGTCACCTCTTGTTCGCATTGACGGCACTTTGAACACTGGACGTTACATTTCAGATCTGTTACGACCCGTGGCTCTACCCTTCATTCGATCCCTGCGAGACCCTACATTTCAGCAGGATAATGCAGGACCGCATGTTGCAAGTCCTGTAGAGGCCTTTCTGGATACAGAAAATGTTTGACTGCTGCCCTGGTCAGCACATTCTCCAGCTCTCTCGCCAATTGGAAACGTCTGATCAATGGTGGCCGAGCAATTGGCTACTCACAATACGCCAGTCACTACTCTTGGCCAGCTGTGGTATCGTGTTGAAGCTGCATGGGCAGCTGTACCTGTACACGCCATCCAAGCTCTGTTTGACTCAATGCCCAGGCGTATCAAAGCCGTTATTACGGCCAGAGGTGGTTGTTCTGGGTACTGATTTCTCAGGATCTATGCACCCAAATTGCGTGAAAATGTAATCACATGTCAATTCTAGTATAATATGTTTGACCAATGAATACTCGTTTATCATCTGCATTTCTTCTTAGTGTAGCAATTTTGAAGGTCAGTATTGTAGAACCTCACTGACATTCTAGCACGTCCGCACTGCAAGAGGTGGTTATACAGGCATATGATTAATGTCACATTAATGTGACAGGACTGTGAATGTGGGATTTCGATCAGTTTTCTAAATTATATACTGTTGTGTAACTTTTTAAGAGTACACTACTGTATGCGTCTGGCATCAACAATGAGACTGATAGGACGTTCTAACGTGCATTGAGGGTTGTGAGTACTAGTACGTGTGAGAGTAAGTTGCTGTTTCGACGCGTGTAAGGGAGGTTATTCGCGCTTGGTAACAGGCCGCACTGGTTATGCTGCGACCCTCACAGACCTTTCCTGAATCTGTCAGACAATATCTTACCACCAGTTAACCCTTTGGCTATCAACTTTTTTCGAAGATATTAATGTATGGTTATTAATTAAAATAATTTTAATTAATGATGATTATGATGATTTTAATTAGCGTCGTAGTCAGAAGTGACAATATGAAAAGAATATTTTCCGTTGTTTCATTTTCGAACACGGGAAGGGGTAGACATATTGGATTTTCTGTAAGTACCTACGAAGCTCAAGAAAACGATAGCCAAAAACTTCAAGATATACCGAAAACACACACACACATCAATGGATAGAGCATCTCTTCAAGTTTGTAACTGATATTGCAGGTGCTCACTATGGGTTTCATTTGTGATGTGGCAAACGCAGTACGTGCGTGCAATCTCTTGACAAGATGTATCTGGGAAGGAAAGACAGCAGTTCGCTGTGCAATTGTGTTGCCTATCTGCAGGTAAGAACTAATTCGATGCAACAATACGGCGACGTGACTTGACAGCGGAACTTAAGAGGAGAGCACAACCTACAGGTGCAGTGTGTAATTATAACAATTCTGCAACCATTAGCAGGCTTTATTTACCACTGGGACACTGATACATAACAAAAACGTGCACCAAATTCTCATTATCTAGCTGATAACCTATCGTGGGCAACAGACGTCCAGATGGTAGTCGAAGGGTTAAAGTTTGTGAGCTCGCTCCATATGTAGCCTACATATTAAAAGGAGGATCAGAATTGTATACAGCAAGTGGATAATAGAGTAGGAGATTACAACGTGGGTTAATTATGCTTGTAAAAATCATTGCTGCTCATTTCACTAATGGCACTTTCAGCTGAGCCCTTTAAGTCCCAAACTAAGCACCAGCTCGGAAGTCACTACAAATACCGAAAAAAAAAACTTATCCTACACACCACATAATAAACTCTCAGTTCACATCGAGGAGTTTGCATTTTTTTACTAAATAATTTGCAACAAATCCCATTTACTTAATATTTTATGTGCAAGAGGCGCTACATCTGCCACATATTGAATTTATTTCGTAGATTATCCAGAAGAGGCGTTACCACAGCTCTTGTTTATCGTTGCCAATGTTCCTTACGTAATTTTCAGGACTTCTTGCAAGCGATATATGTCGAACGTGCGACTGTCAAAGCGCCAGATATCGATTTTGATCACACCTTTGATAACAACAACGACGAAAGATGGACGATATCGTTTTTATTTACAGTGTTGACAAAAACAACGACAAAAGATGAATGTCTTCCAATGATGGAATTAAATGTAATTAAACTTTCTTTACGCGTCATCCAAACCCCTGGATAATTCTGCCTGTTGTGTACGCAGCCAGGGGCAGTCCTTCCTCGCAGTAGCCAGGGTATACTCTACATACATCTGTCAGGAAAATTGGGAAAGTCTCGCAAGGAAGCTTTTTGCCACGCAATTGCCAGTTGTGGACTTACTGGTACTGAAATATGTACAGTTGTCTCTGTCCCCCAGTCAGCCTTCTCTTTTAATAGAGGATTTCTGAGATATTTTGCGTATGAACCTATGGATTTCCAAAAGTCACACTTTCCAATGAATGGCTGACAAATTCGTGGTCAAATCCTTCTGTCTTCTGTTGTAAGACTTCCAGCCGTCGGTAATTACTTTCATTCCTGGCAAGATGAAGTGCCTAACAAGGAACACTAAAGTTTCGTTTATCCCTTTCACTATGAAGCACTTTCGAGCCTCCCTTCCAATGCCACCAAACACCACAATACCTGTTCAAAAGTCGTCCTTTCCTGTACTTGCGAGTTGTGATGAGCAGTCCATCTACTTCTACAACCTTGTTTTCACCACCTATGGGAGCACTATCATCCTTCACAATCAAACAAAACGCTTCATGACAAAAAACCACAGTAATCGCAAAACAGTTAGTGGATATTCTAGTTTCTGAAGCAGTTATTTCCAGTATATAATTTTAACCCAGCAAGACACTAAAATAATAATCTACTGTACTGTTAATTTACACGTATCAAACCACATTTTTTTTTCTAATCATAGATCTTTTGCGACATTTGATACAATATAAGTGTAATGGGAAGTCAACATCGCTCGTTTTTGTAACCAGCTTCGCACAGGTCTGCCCATATCAATCCAAGCAATTCTTACAACAATGATTCGGCAATAATCATATCCCCATCGGAACTGTAAACAACTGTCCACGGTGCTGATCTCGATATTAACTCACTCCATGTAAGAGTAGTACAAATCGACACTGCATCGGCTCCACTCATCTCTAGAACACTGACATCAGATGATCTGTTGTTGACGGCCGAGTATCAGAAACAGTTACGAAACTCCAGCAATTCTTTTACAACCGCTACTGCAGCGATGCCAAGTGGCTAGTACACATAAACACACTGCGAAACGACTGCGCATTGTATACAGGGTGTTACAAAAAGGTACGGCCAAACTTTCAGGAAACATTCCTCACACACAAATAAAGAAAAGATGTTATGTGGACATGTGTCCGGAAACGCTTAATTTCCATGTTAGAGCTCATTTTAGTTTCGTCAGTATGTACTGTACTTCCTCGATTCACCGCCAGTTGGCCCAATTGAAGGAAGGTAATGTTGACTTCGGTGCTTGTGTTGACATGCGACTCATTGCTCTACAGTACAGGCATTGTTGGTGATGTCTTGATTAGGCCCCATGTTCTTCCACCTACGCTCAATGGAGCACGTTATCATGATTTAATACGGGATGACATTTTGAACTGTGCTGCTAGAACATGTGCCTTTACCAGTACGACACAACATGTGGTTCATGCACGATGGAGCTCCTGCACATTTCAGTCGAAGTGTTCGTACGCTTCTCAACAACAGATTCGGTGACCGATGGATTGGTAGAGGCAGACCAATTCCATGGCCTCCACGCTCTCCTGACCTCAACCCTCTTGACTTTCATTTATGGGGGCATTTGAAAGCTCTTGTCTACGCAACCCCGGTACCAAATGTAGAGACTCTTCGTGCTCGTATTGTGGACGGCTGTGATACAACACGCCATTCTCCAGGGCTGCATCAGCGCATCAGGGATTCCATGCGACGGAGGGTGGAAGCATGTATCCTCGCTAACAAAGGATATTTTGAACATTTCCTGTAACAAAGTGTTTGAAGTCACCCTGGTACGTTCTGTTGCTGTGTGTTTCCATTCCATGATTAATGTGATTTGAAGAGAAGTAATAAAATGAGCTCTAACAGGGAAAGTAAGCGTTTCCGGACACATGTCCACGTAACATATTTTCTTTCTTTGAGTGTGAGGTATGTTTCCTGAAAGTTTGGCCGTACCTTTTTGTAACACCCTGTATATGGAATGTAGAAGCTCATTCAAAACGCAAATGAGGTCGTATTTTGGAATTTACTGTGCCGCTGTAAATTGTATATATGGAATGTAGAAGCACATTCAAAACGCATATGAGGTCGTATTTCGGAATTTACTGTGCCGCTGTAAATTGCAGTAACAATAAAGTATCTGGTTATTATTGTATCAAAGTCCGCCCCCGGTAGCTGAATGGTTAGCCGGCACGGTAGCTCAGCGTGCTCGGCCAGAGGATTAGCTGCTCTCTGTAAGAAAAAAATACTGAGTTAATCGATCAACAAACGAGCTTAAACGGATGTCTTACGACGTCCGCCCCGAGCAGATGCAACGAACAAAATGAGATTAAAAAAAAAAAATGGTCAGCGTGACGGATTATCAATCCTCTGGGCCCGGGTTCGATTCCCGGCCGGATCGGGAATTTTTCTCCGGCCAGGGACTGGGTGGTGTGCTGTCCTCATCATCATCCTATCATCCTCATCAACTGCAGGTCGCCAAAAAACAAGCACTCGGCGAACGGTCTGCCCGACAGGGGGCCCTAGCCATACGATTAAATTAAAAAAAAAAAGTATCAAAATGTGTCTGAAATTCGCAAAGAAGCTTATGAAAAGAATTACATTCAACGCAAAGCGTCACAACTAAGAAAAGACGTGCCAAGCTCTCGGATATACTCGTAATTAGTTCCTTTTGAACTTAAACACGTTATGTCAGAAATCATTTCACATAACGATTACGAATCTGCTACTGAGAGCCAAGTATACCTGTATTATAAGGCACTGAGGTTTTATTTTTATATGTTGATATTGACATGATATAGGATATTACCTTAATTACATTTTCTCTTTCGTACTGGAAAAGTCACCGCCACGTTGCGTAACTTCTGACAATTGAAGTGATGCTAGCGCTACAAGCGCGACTGTTCGTCGTAGACTGTGGTCGACGCTGTGAACAAAATCGATATCTGCCGACTCGACAGTCGCACGTGCGATATATATGCTTGCAAGTGATCTTGGAAATTACTCCGGATTAATGTGGTAGTGAAGTTTAGGCTGAGAGCAGATGTAAGAGGTGATCACACGGAGCAAGTCAGTACTCACGTCGTCAGCTGCGTCATCGTGCTCACAGCCGCAGGAGACGGTGCGTCTGCCCCGCGGCCTACGCCGACGCCTGCGCGTCCCATCTCCCTCGCGGTCCCCACAGCAGCCACATAGCGGCGAACCCGAGCGCGACCGCCGGCCTACACCAGCTGGCATCTTCGCCGCGCCCGACCGCGACCCGCTTGTTTACTTACAAAGAGCTTACATCGCAGTTGCCGCCATTACTCAAAACAGGTGAACGCGTCTGCAGATCACAGATATTCACTATCTAATACCTTAGACTACTGATATATGGCCAGACGGCGTACCATGTGGCGTAAGCACCCATCTCTGCCTAGGGCTATGTATGAATGCGACTCGAACTGTTCGAACAGTTTACGTCACAATTAGGGAGATTTCGGGTTCTGTTCGATCTTTTGATTGACCTGCGACCCAATGACTTTTGTGGTACTATCACACCGACCAGTGTTAGTGTTTTTAATGCACTATCGATTTGAATAATAAAAATAACTGAAAAACCCGGGTTGGAATATCTTCTAAGGCATAGATTACGCGTAATAACGACAACAAATAAATAAATAAAAGTTTACAGACATTAACCTGTCCAATACTCGAGCTTTCGCTCGTTGCACGATATAGTCTGATGGTACTACCTCCAAGACGGGTCTCGCCGCTGTAATTAATTCACGCAAGAAAAGTTACAATCACTTTATTACGATACATTTCGTTTCAGTTTTTTTTTTGCAGTTAATTCTTGATTAATTGTCTTCATTATTTCACCTGAATTCTGGCTTCTTGTTTTCAAAGTGATTAAAATCTGCAGTCTGTTATTCTTCTGAACGTAGATTGAATTGCTCGTTTGCATCGTACTCGGTAATTCTTTACCAACTGTCATAAGCAAATAAAATATCATACTGAGTTCAGTCAAGTAATACTTTTAGAGGACAACATTTTCAGCTGTGTCTGTTTTCTTTACTTAAAAATCAGTGTAAACCTTTGTATATCCATACTTATCACTACTGTTTGAGAACTCGTAAATTTGTTCAAACCCAATAGCAGTTTGTGCAGCGGTAGGACTTAATGCTATTTTGCTCCTGTGTTTCACGGAATTGTCAAGTATTAAATAGATCCATAGTTTTTTGTTGTGATTAGTTCGTAGTTTCTTGCATATCCCCTGCACTCACGCCGTGCATGTCAAATGTCACGTGATTGTTCGAAAAAGCTGGATACTGTATCGAATGCTGCAGCGTATCGGGAAATCATGAGCATGTTCGAGCTCAAGTGTCATTTTCCAAGCCCTATCTCTGTCGCACTGAAGCACAGTCTACGACAAACAGTCACGAAACTCTGTAGAGGGCAAGAAAACGCAACTCTCTACCTGCAGCTGCCTGCAGCGATGCTAGCGCTCCAAGCGGCTGGCTGAAAAACTGCTATTTTTAGTACTGTTACTTCTCTGTTCCGCAGTCACTAAACGCAATGGTGATTTTTCCAACACGAATAGGGTTCAAATGGGTCTGAGCACTATGGGACTTAACATCTGAGGTCATCAGTCCCCTAGAACTTGGAACTACTTAAACCTAGCTAAACTAAAGACATCATACACATCCATGCCCGAGGCAGGATTCAAACCTGCTACCGTAGCGGTCGCGCGGTTCCAGACTGAAGTGCCTAGAACCGCTCGGCCACACCAGCCGCCCACGAATAGGAAAATGAACTTAAACTAATATCCCAGCTCCTACTAATGTGAACATCTAATAATAAAATCTGAGTGCTATCTATACACATTATAAAAGGCAACGTCCTGATTGACTGACTCGTCATCGCACAACCCAAACCGCTATGGATAGAAACTTGAAATTTGGAGAGAATGTTGATCGTGTACTGTAGAAATCGTTTAGTAAGGGATTGTTCGAAATTCTATCCCTAAGGGGGTGAAGCATGGGGATGAAAAATTTTTTGAAAAAATGTCGCTATTAAAGCGATTTTGAAGCTAGAACTACGAAAATCTGTATTTGGTTCCTCGGTCAGAAATAAAGAATTAATTCTTTCAGCATTTCTGGAAATTCAACCACTACGGTGTACTCTGGAGACTCAAATCGCAATATAGTAGTTAATAGGTTGAAGTTTAAGAGATTAGTCACGAAAAATCGATGCACAAAGAAGTGGGATACGAAAGTACTAAGGAATGAGGAGAATGCTTGATGTTCTCTGGAGCTATAGGTTCTACGATAAGGAATAGCTCAGTAAGCAGTTCAGCTGAAGAGAAATGAAAATCTCTATAAAGGGCAGTCACAGAAGTTGGAGAGAAATACATAGGTACAAAATAGGTAACTGCGAAGAAACCATGGGTAACACGAGAAATACTTCAGTTGATCGATGGATGAAGGAAGTACAAAAATGTTCAGGGATATTCACGAATATAGAAATACAGGTAACTTAGAAGTGAAATAAATGCAAGAATACAAGTCACTTAGGAAAGAAACAGACAGGGAGTGCAGGGAAGCTACAGCAAAAAGGGTGCAGGAAAAATATGAAGAAATCGAAAATGAAATGATTGTCGGTAGGACTGACTCAGCATATAGAAAACTCAAAAGAACCTTCGGTGAAAGTAAAAGCAAGGGTGGTAACATTAAGAGTGCAATGGAAATTCCACTGTTAAAAACAGAGGAGAGAGAGAGAGACAGAAAGAGAGAGTATATAGATTACGCTGAAGATCTCTATGAGGGGAAGACTTGTTTGGTGACGTGATAGAAGAAAAGTCAGGAGTCGATATAGAAGAGTTAGGGAATCCAGTATTAGAATCAATATTCAAAAAAGCTTTGAATGAGTTGCGTTCGAACAAGACAGAAGGGATAGACAACACTCCATGAGAATTTCTAAAATCATTTGGAGAAATAGCAATAAAACGACCACTCACGTTGGTGTGTAGATGTATGAGTCCGATGATATACCATCAGACTTTCGGAAAAACATCATCCACACAATTCTGCAGACAGCAAGAGCTGATAAATGCTTGAATTATCACACAGTCGGCTTAACAGCTCATGCATCCACGTTGCTGACGAGAGTAATATACGAAAGACTGCAAAAGAAAATTGACGATGTGTTAGGTGACGATCAGTTTGGCTTTAGGAAAGGTAAAGACACCAGAGAGGCAGTTCTGACTTGCGGTTGATAATGGAAGCAAGACTGAAGAAAAATCAAGACACCTTCATAATATTTGTCGACCTGGGAAAAGCGTTCGACAATATAAAATGATGCAAGATGTTCGAAATTCTCAGAAAAATAAGGGGTAAGCTATAGGGAGAGGCGGGTAATACACGATATGTACAAGAACCAAGAGGAAATAATAAGAGAGTTAGACGAAGAACGAAGAGCTCGGATTAAAAAGGGTGTAAGACAGGGATTTAGTCTTTAGCTCCTATTGCTCTGTCTACACACCGAAAAAGCAATTATGCAAATAAAAGAAATCTTCAAGAGTGGAATTTAAACACAAGGTGTGTCACAGAAGAATGTTGAAAATTAGGTGGACTGTTAAGGTAACGAATGAGGAGTTCCTCTGGAGAACCAGCGAGTAAAGGAATATATGGAAAACATTAACAAGAATATGGGACATGATAGAAGGACATCTATTAAGACATCAGGAAATAATTTCCATGGTACTGCAGGGAGCTGTAGAAGGTAAAAACTCCAGAGGAAAACAGCGATTGGAACACACTCTGCAAAAACTTGAGGCATAGATGCCCGCATCTCGTGGTCGTGCGGTAGCGTTCTCGCTTCCCACACCCGGGTTCCCGGGTTCGATTCCCGGCGGGGTCAGGGATTTTCTCTGCCTCGTGATGGCTGGGTGTTGTGTGCTGTCCTTAGGTTAGTTAGGTTTAAGTAGTTCTAAGTTCTAGGGGACTTATGACCACAGCAGTTGAGTCCCATAGTGCTCAGAGCCATTTGAACCATTTTTTTTTTTTTTTTTTTGAGACATAGATTGCAAGTGTTACTCCGAGATGAAGAGGTTGGCAGTGGAAAGGAATTTCTGGCAGGCCGCATAAAACCTGTCAGAAGACTGATGATTCAAAAGAGGGGCTAAAATAGAGGGTGAAAGTCGTTTTTGAAAACAGGTCATTATTAAAGAACTTCTAAAGCAATTTTAAAGCTACATATTTGAAAACTAGCTCTTGACTTCACGGTTACAAAAAAAAAGTGTCTCAATGTTTTTAGAAATTCAACCTGCTAAGAGATTGAATTGGGGATGAAACGTTTTATAAATTTATTTCATTATGTAAGCATTTTCAAATCTAAATCTATAAAAATTGTATTTGGCTTCTTCGTTAGAAATTAAAAAAATACATGTTATATTGTTCTTGGAGACTCAACCCATATGGAGGTGAAATAATTCATTATTAAAACATTTGAAGCTACATCTATGAAAATTTGTATTTGGCTTCTCTGCTAGAAATAAAAAAAATACATGTTTCACTGTTTTTGGAAATTCAGTCCCTAAGGGGGTGAAATAGGGGACCAGTTTTTTACAGAAAATATTTCGTCACGTTAAAGAAAAGTTTAAAGCTAAATCTACAAAAATTTGTATTTCACTTCCTGCTTGGATAAAAATAAATATGTGTTACGAGACGAAAGTTTCTCTGGAAATATCACCACAAGAACGTACATGGCTTGATTAACAAAGACGCTGCACTCCAGCTACCAAAATCGCTTTTTTAACAGAAATACAGTCAGTAGAAACCATTGTTCTATGGGCTAAATTGGCCTGAGGAATTAATGAGGTGTTGCAATTAGTGAACAACAAAAATATTCGATTAAAGAAAAACAAACAAATAAAGTCTGTGCAGAGCTAAGCAGCGGGCACTAAACTAGTGTAATACAAATACACTGTTTACAGTAGCCAAGTGATAATCGAATCACCTTAAATTATTTTAAGACGAAAAATGGATTGTAAACTGATGTGTTCTCGTTCAAAAGCCTCAGATTATCAGTACATATGCCTGATTGTCACGTACTTCCTGATGCTTTGTGCGGGCTGTAGTTCGTTTCACGACATACTTCACGGATTTTTGATTCATTTAATATATTCAAAAGTTGGACATTAGCCGCTATTTATTTTCAGAAAAGAGCTTATTGCCTTGTCCTTGCTTCTATGCCCTGCATGTACCTAACACATTTATCTGTTATGCATGACAGGTTACAAAACGTATATGTCTGTTCGAGATCTCTTTCCCGGCTGTAACATTTAGTCCTCCAGCACCCAGCACGTCCACCTCTGACGCATTCTTCATGTGTATCTGATGTCTTAACCTACAGCTTGCGTATATTCCGATACATTTGGTACAAAACCCAATCCCTGTTCACTTTCGACTACCACTGTCACATCACCAGTTAAATATATTATGCAAGTTTTCTGTCCTTGATAAACAATAACATTTGTTTTTTTCCCCCATTTCCACTTCAGTGGACAAGAGAACATGAGTGGTGACAATGAATGTCCTAGCCCTACACCTTTCCTGGTTTTCACGTCTTACACATGTCCATCAAGTCTGACTACTCTAATTCACCTTGAAAAAAGAGACTTGGTTTCCATCTCTCTCTGTTATCGATACTACACTGCCTTAAAAAGGAAAAACGTTTTATTTCATTCCACATTATAAAACTCCTTACAGTCAACTGTAGTAGCTTTATACCACTTTTTCCATTTTGTGAAAATGCAGGACACAATATAAATTACACACCACAACAGACATGTAACACCCTTAAGCCTATAGTTTCTGAGTCCTTGCACAAGTGAAAATGTATACTAACTACACCCTCCTAGAGTAAAATTTTAATTTTAATGCTGGTACGAAGTTACACAGTCATTCAGGGTAACTTTAGACCAGTCTTGAAAAACAAAGATTTTTTTTTCCTTTGTGTTATGTTATGCTCTAGGTAAATTTAGATCGTGCCAGAAGGAAATCTTGTGTTTGTAAGCAGTAAAGATAAACTGTGTTGATTCGGTACTGCAGGTTTACTTTGAAATATGATGATATATGTATTGATATGGTGATGTTCAACTTAATCACTATCGCCAGAAGCTTTCGACATGGCCAACGGAATTAATCGATAATCACAAGCCAAAGAGATTTTAGGAAGTTTTAAAGACAACTGAAATTCGAACTACAAATCACAGAGGTTATACAACTGTCACTTCTGTACAAAATAATGCATGTAGGTGGAGCAGTAGCCATTTGAAGCATAAGTGGCACAAAGACACCATAACTGGTAAAAAGCTGCCCTGATTGAGTGTGTTGTATATATAGCGCCACAGTGAACTTCGAAATACGACGTCATTTGCATTCTAAATGGGCTTCTCTATGCCAGTATAATATCCTCTCACAGTGTGTTTATACTTGCCAGTCGCTTGGTGATGCTGCAATAACGAAGTTGCAGAAAAATTGGGAGTTTCGTGACTCATCATCGTGGACTCTGGTTGAGGTTAGGAACCGACATCTCAAGGATTTAGTCTAAGAACTGATCGGTCTGCTGTATAATATTATACACTGATCAGCCAAAACATGGATAAATTCTAGAGTCAGATTCCACTCGTCGGCTTTGAGCAATGAAGTCATACCTAAGGCAGAGACGCTACGTATAGGCAATCTATGAAAGCAACGGAACATACTCGTAAACAAATGAATGTAGCATACGATAAAATTGCAATCACATTCATGCAGTTATTTACTTAGTCATAAATGATACTGAAACGAACTGAAGATAACGAAAACAATAAGTACAAGAATTAAAAACAAATTTTCATATCTGATAAGAAGTATTCTCGTAATTTCGCGACTACAAAGGCACAGAGAAACTTCATGTTGCGTTACAGTAAAGCGCATGGTGAACTCATGCTGTTATAAAATAGCGTTAATTTTGTATTAATTACTGAATATAAGGGGTGAAGGGCAGGAAAGTGGGGGTTTTGGGCAGAGAGAAACTAAAATGTATCAGAAAAACTGGAAACTTAAATGAATGACAACAAGTACTTAACAGTAGCATAAAATATGGGGAAACCGACTCACTAAATTCTAAAAGAAAAGCCAGTACATGACAAACGAATATCTACAAAAAATAAAGAATATTGGAAACGATAACTAGAATTAAACTATGTAGGTAAATACCAGTTACAGATTCCAATCACTCCGTGATTCATATGTAAATTATTTTTTCAGTTGTACGCACTGAAACATAATACCGGTACCATTTCTACATTTGTAACTGCTCTCTAAAACTGCTACGGAGTATAGCAAAAATTGGAATCGGTAACTAGAACTGACCTATATAGGGCAATACTAGTTACGGATTCCAATGTTAGTAACTTTCTGCAGTAGTTCAGAGAGCAATTACAAATGCAGAAATCATATTAGCCTACATTCTAGTGTACACATGTACTGAAAAACGATCTAATTAATGAATCATTGAATGGCTGGAATCGGTAACTAAAAGTGACCTAGGGAAATTCTAGTTACCGATTCCAACTTTTCGATGGTTCATAATTCTGGACATTTTTGTAATAAATCTGTGGACTATGTTTTTGTAGGATTTCTAGATTTCTTATTGATATCAGAACTGTTACGAAAAACTAATAAGTATTGTAGTTGCAGCTTCCAAATTTTTCTCTGTTTCGTAGTATTGAAGACAGTAATACCATTATGCAGAAATCCTGTAACACTTTGGTTGGAATCTGTAACTAGAACTAACCTATACAAGTCAGTTCCAGTTACCGATTCCAGTGTCAGTTAGATCCTACTTTTTGTCAGTTTTCGTTATTTGTGTCCCTGGCCCTTTAGACTTTAACAATTAATAGTAGTAGATTCATAATATTATGACTTCACCATTCGCTATACTGTACTGGATTTAAAGGTTCTCTGTGGTTTTCTTGCTCGCATAAACTACGCTAATAATTTATTTCAAACATGTATGTTTCTCTTTTTCTATTATGTATTTTCGTTGCCTTTAATTCTTGTCAGTATATTTTCTGGTCAAGTAATTAATCATGTGAACTGTGTTTGTAATGTTATCGTATCCGTTCACGAATATGATCACACGTGCGTCTCGCGGGCCCCGAGGAATCGCTTCATGACGTCATCAGAAAGGCTGAAAGCGTGACAGCGCTGCCTGGTGACTAGACCTGTAAACAACTCTGTTGACGTAAGTGACGTCATACACGTTGGCCACAGCTTTTATGCAGACTTGCCTTCAGCTGTTTTGGAATGTTGAAACAATCCAGATTGTTTGAATGAAGCTTCCGTTAACAGAATTAAATGTAGAAAGAAGGTTTGAATGCAAATAATCTGGATTATGGTGACATAATAATCCGTAGCGTAGTCAAAGTTACATACTAGAGTCTTACGTGATTGATTGAAGCCAACTGATTACAAATTATTGGCCGAAAGGCAGAGTGATTTATAGTGTAACACATATTACGCATTGAGGACAAAGTGTCTAAATGTTTTTAACGCATTAACTGCAGCTTACTAATGTAGGCCAAATATCACTGAGATGTTTGCAGCACGAATTTGTATTTGAAGCCGTACCAGCAGTAGCAAATGCGGGGAAAAAAATCAAATATGGTAAAGGATACATAGTGGAACGCCCATTGCATTTTCCCAGATTGTGTACGATAGGTGTACGTAATATGTATCAAGACACGTCGGATGCTTGTTCATTTTTTAATATATGTTTTTTGGGGATGACCTAGTAGATCTATTTTTTTTTATTATGAGTAATGCATTAAATGTGGTAAAGTGCATTTAAATATGCCGCAAACAAATATCAGGCAAAGCCACACGTCTGTCTGTTACCACAACCTTTGTTTCTCATTCGCTGTGTTCCACGACTGTCAACGAAATTATCGCTTTTCAACCTAATGTAGACCTCAGGCTATGCTACAAATAAACTTATTACTCTAGCCAAGGTTTCTAGGGAAGGGGGTGAAATCCAGTATAGTGCTCTAGCCCAGATATGTGCTCTTGCCCAGTATGTGTTACCGATATGCTTAAATTTTGATCGTTGTTTTTCTGTAAACAAACAGCTATATGCCAATCACATCTTCCTGTATGTAGTTTCTCAAAAATCCAGTTAATGTGATCTTTCGATAAAAAGAGCACAATGAGGGAATATTAATAGATCTAAGCAATACTGTCATCTCCAAATTGTAAGACTGCTATAGATGCAAGTCACTGATTGCCAGAGTGTATCAGTGGGTCAAAACATTTGATGTAAATTGAAGAAAATTTGAAGTAAATCACGAAGCTTTAGGTTAGTTCAACTATTACTTCGTAATGTAGTGGGCAGTCACAATTTTCTTCCGTATTTTGATGTATATACATACTACACAAGCAACCAAATGGTACCTTGTACCACTACAAATCATTTTCTTTCCTGTTCCATTTGCAAATAGAGAGAGGGAAGAAAGGCTATCTACCATGCGAGCCCTGATTTCTCATGCCTTCTAAATTTTATCAATAGTTGTATACAAAAAGAACATTGTTTTGCCTCCAGGGTTTCTCACATGTGTTTGCCAAGCATCTTCATAATACTCGCACATAGTTTGAAACTACTGGTAACCTATCTAGCATCCAGCCTCTGAGTTGCTTCAATGTGTTGCTTAAATCTGACCTGCATCTCAAACATTGTAGCAGTACTCATCAATGTGTCACATAAGTCTTCTATACGGGTGGTCTAAGTGATCTTCCCCTCATTTCCAGTCACAAAACATATTCATCTTCCCAGAGGAAGAAAGTAATGACCCTGAAAGCTAGAAATGGTTTTTTTATTCAAGTGCTGTTTCATACTTCATACAAAGCATTTCATAATTTTACAATGAGTACTGTCAGCTCTACATATAATGGTAACATTAAAATCCTGTTAATTTGAACCTTAGTGTTAACCAGCATATGCATCCTTGAGTCAAAACATTACATTTAATTATAATTATAGGAGGAGAGGCTAATAAAATAATTTTTTACTTTGTATTTTTTTAATATCTTAGGATTTTCAGTGTTCTGCACGATGTCTAGCAGCAACCTGTTAAAGACTTTCGATCAGAACATGAAATTCCATTCTGAATCGTAGGCAGGGGTATACAGTCTACATGGACATTGTTTTTACTTACAGTATTTTGCAAGTTCATTTCACTGAACAGAGTAAAATTACCCCTATTACGAACAACAAATACTATTAGGGATTAAATATGTCGACATGTAAGTGAAAGACTCTGAAGGGCCTTGAAGAGACTTCTGTAAGGAGCTGCGTTATCGATTTTACACAATAATTTTACTCACATGAATGAGAAGTTCTGTTAGCTTGCCACATCAGATTTGAATAAAATCGCAATCTTTTCATAACAGCCTCCATCACCTTCACCAGTAATGGTACTGGTATGTAATGGTATGGTGTACTGTAGCAGCACATTAAAAGTGTTTTAATTGAATTGATTCTGCATTATTTCTCTTCCCCATGTCCTTGACATTAATGCTACCAAGTTATGTTCTTGTACAGAAATTAGTTTCCATGTTATAACATGTTAAATATAGAAAGTGTAACTGTAAGCAAGCAGTAGTTTTCTTTGATGACAATATCAGTTCCAGTGCACAACTGAATTTCAAAATCTGTCTTGTGGGGTTAAAATCCATTACTCCTGCTACCTTGTGCTGACAATGAGATGACTTCCATAGAAACACTGAATTATTTCATTTGTAATACAGTTTCATAGTTTTTGTAGTTGCTCATGATCTTTACACTTGCATGCAATGGATGTAGCATCAGCATACGGAACTATCCTTGAATTTGGGGAGAAGTATTTTGTCATTTACATAAATCAACAAAAGAAAGTATACCACTACAAAGTCCTGGGTACCCTGTATTACATATCAGTAATGTTAGATCTGTGTGTGCCACTCGCCATTCTTAAGAGTGGAAACTGATTTGTGTTAGATGTGGTTTTATTAAACTGTGAACAATTATCAGCATAATTACCCAGCCGTTTTCCCAGAGTATTTACTATCTCTCTCTACAAGCAATTGATAGAGATTAACTAAAGAAAAATATCTGTACTTTCAGATGGAGGTCTGTCTATATCTAAAATTACGTTTCCTTTCCCATCTATAGCGTATCGCAGAAAGTTCAATAACACCTTCAACACGTTAGGAATTACGTCTTTGAGCACCAATTATTGCCACTTTTTGCCACATCACCATAAGGTTTAATATCCCTACTCAGAGATGAGCAGAAATTCTTTGTTAACGGGTACATAATAAGATTCTTTTTTGGTATACCAGTGCTCAGTAATAACTGAAACATCTGGTTTATTAAAACATGCTATTACGTCCAAATCATTGTGCTTATTTCCTAGGCTCGTAAAGTTTCAGAGGATGATCTTGGTTTGCAGGTTGCATTATCAACACTTTTTTTAACCATAAATATCCTCATTAAGCAAATCAGATGTACTTGTCAAACTGGGAAGATGACACAAAAAGGCCACACATGTACAAAATAACAATAAAAGGAAAGATTCCAAAAGAGTTCATGACAGCAAAATGTAAAACTTAATTGTTTTTGGATATATCACTTACTTATATCCTTCATTCAAAAACTTAAGAAGGCTGTTAGTTTAGTGTCTTCAAGGCATAATGCTGTTTCATTGAGCATCACAACAATCAAACCTGAGATAGTAGTGTACTATGATACTACCTATGAAGAAATTGATGCACTGGATGTGAAATGCACAGTTTAGTCTACCCAGCAGGTGTTCCAGAAGATGGCACTGCACTGTTCTATACCATCATGAATATCTGTGTGGTATATACATTAGTGATATATTCATCACTGACAGAAAATTGAATAATCACATTTCTACTTGTTTCTCAAATGGCAGTTGATGGGATCATATCTGAAGAGACAGCTATCAGCCCACACTTTCAGCATGAGGTAGGACTAGCAATAACCAGAATTCTGAAATGTGGATCTTGTGAATCTAGAGTTGCTCTAGGAAAACAAGTAAGATGTGACAGGTGTCCCAGATCAAAGATGAGAAAATAGAAGATTGCTGTATTACGTTATAGCACACAAATATGCAGTGACTAAAAAGTGTGAAATTACTGTGTTCAAAGCTATGTAGACTTGTTTAATTCCTGGTTTAAGTAATTCACAATATTTCATTGCTGTGTTTCCTGCTGTCATCCATTAATACCAGAATGTCAACAACTACTTTGTTACTTTAAAATCTTCAACATGTTCACTGTGGCTGAATCAAAGGTCAATAAGAGCTACTAACCCTGTGCTTTTAAGTGTCAGCCGCATTGAATGCGCAAAACAAGAAAATTTTTGTAATTTAATTGGAAGTCCTAATTCAGCTTCCTTATTCAGGCGTGTTTATTTTTAAATATTAAAACTGATGAGAGTTTCATTACTAGACCCCTAATTTTGAAATCTGGATGACATCATCCCAGCACTGCAACAAAATGTGCACCATACACGACAGGTTCAATGCAATCTCTCCTCTCCACAAATTAGCACCTCAGATGTGTTATATGTCATATATATGTTATATGTCATATAACACTACAGTTAATTTTCCATATATCTGAGCAAAACCAGTTATTGCGTGTCCAAGTTTATCTCATCTAGGCATTGCACGTTTCCCTTAACATTAGTTGTTGTTGTTGTGGTCTTCAGTCCTGAGACTGGTTTGATGCAGCTCTCCATCCTACTCTATCCTGTGCAAGCTTCTTCATCTCCCAGTACCTACTGCAACCTACATCCTTCTGAATCTGCTTAGTGTATTCATCTCTCGGTCTCCCCCTACGATTTTTACCCACCACGCTGCCCTCCAATACTAAATTGGTGATCCCTTGATGCCTCAGAACATGTCCTACGAACCGATCCCTTCTTCTGGTCAAGTTGTGCCACAAACTCCTCTTCTCCCCAATCCTATTCAGTACCTCCTCATTAGTTATGTGATCTACCCATCTAATCTTCAGCATTCTTCTGTAGCACCACATTTCGAAAGCTTCTATTCTCTTCTTGTCCAAACTATTTACCGTCCATGTTTCACTTCCATACATGGCTACACTCCATACAAATACTTTCAGAAATGACTTCCTGACACTTAAATCTATACTCGATGTTAACAAATTTCTCTTCTTCAGAAACGCTTTCCTTGCCATTGCCAGTCGACATTTTATATCCTCTCTACTTCGACTATCATCAGTTATTTTGCTCCCCAAATAGCAAAACTCCTTTACTACTTTAAGTGTCTCATTTCCTAATCTAATACCCTCAACATCACCCGACTTAATTCCACTACATTCCATTATCCTCGTTTTGCTTTTGTTGATGTTCATCTTATATCCTCTGCCATCTGGTTTCTGTACAAATTGTAAATAGCCTTTCGCTCCCTGTATTTTACCCCTGCCACCTTTAGAATTTGAAAGAGGGTATTCCAGTCAACATTGTCAAAAGCTTTCTCTAAGTCTACAAATGCTAGAAACGTAGGTTTGCCTTTCCTTAATCTTTCTTCTAAGATAAGTCGTAAGGTCAGTATTGCCTCACGTGTTCCAGTATTTCTATGGAATCCAAACTGATCGTCCCCGAGGTCGGATTCTACTAGTTTTTCCATTCGTCTGTAAAGAATTCGTGTTAGTATTTTGCAGCTGTGGCTTATTAAACTGATTGTTCGGTAATTCTCACATCTGTCAACACCTGCTTTCTTTGGGATTGGAATTATTATATTCTTCTTGAAGTCTGAGGGTATTTCGCCTGTTTCACACATCTTGCTCACCAGATGGTAGAGTTTTGTCAGGACTGGCTCTCCCAAGGCCGTCAGTAGTTCCAATGGAATGTTGTCTACTCCGGGAGCCTTGTTTCGACTCAGGTCTTTCAGTGCTCTGTCAAACTCTTCACGCAGTATCGTATCTCTCATTTCATCTTCATCTACATCCTCTTCCATTTCCATAATATTGTCCTCAAGTACATCGCCCTTGTATAGACCCTCTATATACTCCTTCCACCTTTCTGCTTTCCCTTCTTTGCTTAGAACTGGGTTTCCATCTGAACTCTTGATATTCATACAAGTCGTTCTCTTATCTCCAAAGGTCTCTT
Organism: Schistocerca nitens; assembly: GCF_023898315.1. Classification (NCBI taxonomy): domain Eukaryota; kingdom Metazoa; phylum Arthropoda; class Insecta; order Orthoptera; family Acrididae; genus Schistocerca; species Schistocerca nitens. The sequence goes on from NC_064620.1 coordinate 410,854,407, forward strand.
TAATTTTCCTGTAGGCAGTATCTATCTTACCACTAGTGAGATAAGCCTCTACATCCTTACATTTGTCCTCTAGCCATCCCTGCTTAGCCATTTTGCACTTCCTGTCGATCTCATTTTTGAGACGTTTGTATTCCTTTTTGCCTGCTTCATTTAGTGCATTTTTATATTTTCTCCTTTCATCAATTAAATTCAATATTTCTTCAGTTACCCAAGGATTTCTACTAGCCCTTTTTACCTACTTGATCATCTGCTGCCTTCACTACTTCATCCCTCAAAGCTACCCATTCTTGTTCTACTGTATTTCTTTCCCCCATTCCTGTCAATTGTTCCCTTATGCTCTCCCTGAATCTCTGTTCAACCTCTAGTTCTTTCAGTTTATCCAGGTCCCATCTCCTTAAATTCCCACCTTTTTGCAGTTTCTTCAGTTTTAATCTACAGGTCATAACCAATAGATTGTGATCAGAGTCCACATCTGCCCCTGGAAATGTCTTACAATTTAAAACCTGGTTCCTAAATCTCTGTCTTACCATTATATAATCTATCTGATACCTTTTAGTATCTCCAGGGTTCTTCCATGTATACAACCTTCTATCATGATTCTTAAACCAAGTGTTAGCTATGATTAAGTTGTGCTCTGTGCAAAATTCTACCAGGCGGCTTCCTCTTTCATTTCTTAGCCCCAATCCATATTCACCTACTACGTTTCCTTCTCTCCCTTTTCCTACACTCGAATTCCAGTCACCCATGACTATTAAATTTTCGTCTCCCTTCACTATCTGAATAATTTCTTTTATTTCATCATACATTTCTTCAATTTCTTCGTCATCTGCAGAGCTAGTTGGCATATAAACTTGTACTACTGTAGTAGGTGTGGGCTTCGTATCTATCTTGGCCACAATAATGCGTTCACTAAGCTGTTTGTAGTAGCTTACCCGTGTTCCTACTTTCCTATTCATTATTAAACCTACTCCTGCATTACCCCTATTTGACTTTGTGTTTATAACCCTGTAGTCACCTGACCAGAAGTCTTGTTCCTCCTGCCACCGAACTTCACTAATTCCCACTATATCTAACTTTAACCTATCCATTTCCCTTTTCAAATTTTTCTAACCTACCTGCCCGATTAAGGGATCTGACATTCCACGCTCCGATCCGTAGAACGCCAGTTTTCTTTCTCCTGATAACGTCATCCTCTTGAGTAGTCCCCGCCCGGAGATCCGAATGGGGGACTATTTTACCTCCGGAATATTTTACCCAAGAGAACGCCATCATCATTTAACCATACAGTAAAGCTGCATGCCGTCGGGAAAAATTACGGCTGTAGTTTCCCCTTGCTTTCAGCCGTTCCCAGTACCAGCACAGCAAGGCCGTTTTGGTTATTGTTACAAGGCCAAATCAGTCAATCATTAGTGTGCTTTACAATAAAATTTGTATGAAAAGTTTTCTTTATAAATTACCTATTCTACACCTACAACTAACTCTTGTGTACCCCAGTGTGTCATTCAGGTGGGTTTACTTGTGTGTCAATATAATTGTCAGGTTTGGTTTGAAAGGGTTCCTTGAAGTATATTCCTACATAAATTTTTAAGTATCTATTCTCAGTTGTAAAATATATTATGCACTGTCAGTGCCATTTCAATGCAAAAATTTTAAATCATGCTGGGGAATATACCGACAACACAGTTCCAGCATACCTCAGAAATTTAATTTTAGTTGCTTCAACCAATGGGAATTATGAATCAAGTCTTGCACTGCCCTGTCTTGTGTATTGACCCGTTGGCTGGCATGAAGGTGCCGGTGGTCACAGCAGATTGCTCTGCTGGGGCCAACAGCGATCTCATGGTAACAACCAGGGATCAGCAATTTTACACTTTAATCTTATTGAAGAAAAATATTTAACTTATATTTGATATTCCTTACCATTTCCAGACGATTTTTAACATAAGATATTTAACTGTGTAAAGGATAAATCCTGGAACAGTAATTAGCGTTCTAGCTGTATCTTTTTAGCCAAGACTGTACAGATGCATATACGTCACACTCAAACTTCCTAAATACCTGCATAGCACATTGACTACCATACTGCTGACAGCAGAGCAGCACACTTAATGCTGTATGCCTGACCTGGTGGTGAAACAGCCATTACTTATCATGTCAGGGCCAAGAAATGCAGAAGATAATCTCTCAGGGAGTACTATAATCTAAAAACGTAAAATTATAACTAAAAAGTCCATTTCCAATTATGTCTACCATGCAAATTATGCTTTGAGTCAGTGATTTCTTTTGCCATAATTGACTAATGAACACACATGCCAGAGGATGGTGAATATTCATACTTTGCCTGTGAGAAGCAGCAAAGCCATTAGAAACAGCTATGCACATAGTCCAATTTATGTTGAAATTATCACCTGGGTATTTTGATTAAATTTGGTCAACTATAAGCAACATGATAAAGGAATCAAAAGAAAGAGACACACACTGAATTAATTTATTTATTAACAATGCTCGGATTTCGCATCACCATTTAGGTACCAATGGTGCGTTACTCGTTTTTTTACATGGCGAGTTTCCCCAGTAGGCCTATAAACCATGAAACAGACAAAAAGCTACTTCTCGCTGTTTTCTCTTCTTTGGACTTTCACTTCAGAAACCCTGAAACATTCATCACAAAAACAGGTTACACCACTCACAAATCTGGATTCAGTCACTGCAATTCATACGTATTTTACTGTAAAAAATACTGACTATGGTCAATGATGTAATTTTGAACATTTAAAAGTTTTCAAATGTGCAGGTTACTGTAGTTAGATTACAGTTACTACACAATTTTTGATCAGGAAAAAGTTACGATGATTGAAACTTAAATACCGAAGCCATTTGTTATGAGAATACGCCGTTACCACAAATAATCTACTTAGATGCATTGAAAGAAACTTTACAGGGTAACATAATGCATCAGAATACTACAAGCACAAAGAATGAAATTTCTGTAGATTTACCGGACACTTTACTTTTCTTGCGCATGATAAGATTACTAAGTTACTTACCATCCATTGTCTGGAATATAAATTATCATGTCTCCTCTGCAAACATGTGCTTTTGCAGCAAGTATTATCAATTCTTTCCGTGATTGAAATGCTCTAACGCACACAAAACACAAAACCCGCCATTATACACCCACCCACAAGGCATCAGCATGTCATGTTCAAAGAATATCCGCGTTTCGAAAACTACCAGCGATACTGACTAGCGTGAGAGACGACGTCATGTCATGATATCACGTCATGATTCCTCGGGGCCCGCGAGCCGCTTCTATATGATCACTTGCTTTCAAAGATTGCCTCTATGTAGCGTCTCTGCCTTAGGTATGACGTCATTGCTCAAAACTGAGGAGTGGGCTCTGCCACTAGAACTGACCCCAAAACATTATTACCAGTTGCTTAATAACTCGTTTGTCCGTCTTTGGAGCGAAATACTTCACTGATTCTGCGTATCAGGGACCTGACAGTTTGTTGGTGGGTTTGTGGAGGTATAAGGCATTAGATGTGTACACACAGGTCGTGTAATTCGCTTAAATAACGGGTCGCTGATTTGCGTACGCGGTGATAACGCCCGCTCGAGACCCAGATGTGTTAAATAGGACATCAAGGTGAGTTTACTATAATGCTCCTCAAATCGCTCTAGCACGGTTCTGACCCCGAGACACGCAAATTATATTACACTGCTGAAAAATGTCGTAGCCGTCAGAAAAGACGTCAGTCATGAAGGGATGCAGGTGGTTCGCAGCTATTAGATCGTCGATTACTGCCACAGGTCCCTTGCAAGCGCAGGAGATTGTCTTCTATAGCATAATACTGCTCCCACCAACCTGCATCCGTGGCGCACTGCATACTTCGAGCAGCAGTACGCCTCGATGACGGCGTTTGTGGAGACGACCATCGACCTAGTGTAGCAAAAGTGTGATTCACCAGAAGAGCTGACACGTTTCCACTGATCGACGGTCGAATCCCGATGGTCCCGTGCTCACTGCAATCGTAATTGACGATGTCGTTGGGTCAACATGAGAACACATAGGGGTGGTCTGCTGCGGAGCTCCATATTTATCAATATACGATGAACAGTGTGTTCCGAAACTATGTGCGTGCACCAGCATTGTGCTGTTTCGGCAGAGATGCCACAGATCACCATGCATCCTACTTTACAGTGAAGACAAGACTCCGAAACCCACGTTCTGTGAAGAATTGTGGACGTCCAACCATTCAGCGCCTAGGGGTAGTTTCACCGTCCTACCTCTTTCCATAGATGCTCACGACGCTAGGCACGTGAACATTCGACCAGCTTCGCCGTTGTCGAGATACTCGTTCACAGGCTCTTCGTAGAAAAATCTGCCCTTAGTCAAGTTGCTAATTTCAATGAATTTCCCCATTTGCAGTCCAGCGTCCTTGCCTGCTCCGCATACATATATTACCGCGTCACGTGCCCGCATCCCCATCAAGCGGCATCCAACGTCGCGGCGTGCAGTGGTTATATTGGCTTATCAGTGTATGTTTAGCAGTACGACTATCTGCTGAATTTTTAATATTCATAAGATGTTTCCGACATGTGAAAGTGTAACGCTGTATTTGCAGGTGTTCCTTGGTACAGTTTTTACAAGCTTTTAAATTACGTTTCCCTCACTGAATTCTCCCTTTTGCTGCGCTGTGCGTCATTTGGTTCTTCAATTGGTTCCTAGGAAACAGGAGTGAGTTGATTTTTTTATGCTACCACAAGAAATGACATCCGATTGTATGTATCAGGTCGTACTGATCAGGTGCGGATAAAGGCGTCTTATAGTTTATTTTCCGAAGCGGACGACGCTTTTTCAGCATTTCTCCGATCTGATGTTCCCTCTTTTTTGTTCTTTGGGTGCTAAATGCGGAGGTAAATAATACAATGAAGATCATGGCAAAGCTTATGGCTTCAGTTTCCTTCTGATACGATACCGAAACTGGCAAAACTTTCAGGCGAAAACTGTTTCCTGGATGGCTTTGTGAGGCCATTCGCCTTATAATTCTTCCTTAAACTCAAGGCTCTGAACTTGCCTTCGTACTTCGTCAGTGCAAAAACTGTTGCCACTGTTGGTATTACCTAAAAAGAAATTACGAAATTTGTATCGTGAACAGAAAAAAACAGGCACCGAATATTTCATAAATTTTCTACACATTCTTTCGATACAGATAATTGTATATAACCATTGCCATTAAATGCGAAAGAAAATCTAACCCTGTAAAAATGGACCTTGGACTAGACGGCATAAATTCTGGGGAAAAGAAGAAGAAAAAGTTCATTAAATACGTCAAATTTATGCTCAAACTCCCTCAAAGAAAAGATATGTGTAAAAATGGTATAACGTCTTAGCTTCGTCCTGTAGGTCATTCATCTCGAAAACCTTCTCAACACTTTTGAATTTCAAAAGTATGGTACCTGTGCAATGAAATATTACTTTGTTTCACGTATTTTCGGGGCAAGCAAACGCTGCACAAGACTTCAACATTATAATTTAAAAAACCTTTACTAACGCTACTATACTATGTTCGGCTCGGCAGCTGAGTGCTCATTGCGGGGGAATGCCATGCAGGGGGCCCGGGTTCGATTCCTAGCTGGGTCAAAGAGTTTCTCCACTCAAGGACTGGGTGTTGTGTTCTGACGCCACCTCAAAAGACTTGCATCAGGCAACTGGTCTACCCAACGGGAGGCCCTAGCCACACGACTTCCAACACTACTATACTAAAGAAAATCTATGTTTACTCATAAAGCAGCTGCAAAAGAATTCCATCACCAGGTCGTCAAGATGTTGCTTTCAATATAACCATGTCCTCTGCGATTTGTATCATCTATGGTTTAAGGCCAGTACCACAGATAATGGCAGCAAGAGGTCTTGTGATTAGAGTTGCTGGCTCTTGATCAAGGAACTTCATATTCGAATCCCAGGCAGGTCGAGGTTTTTTCCTCTCAGGACTGCGTGTGTGTTTTTTGTCCTCATCACTATTTCATCGTCATCGATTCGCAAGTCGCCAAAGTGGCATCAAACAAAAAGAATAATTGCTGAACTATCCAGATGGCAACTCTCTGACAGGCATGTGGTGTGCACACTCATTTATGGGCAGTACACATCAGAAAATCTGGAGGTCAGATACAACCACCTAGGAGGAATATCTATGGCGCAAGCATTGAGGTATGGGGAACCGAATTTCAGTTGCCAACATTCAAAGTAGTATTCAGAAGTTAGCAAAATATATTTATTGTCAGAGGTTTCGTATCAGCACACACTCTAATACAAAGTGATAATTTCATTCTGGAAACGTCCAACAGATTGTGATTAAGTCATGTCAAGGCAATATCCTTTCTTCCAGGACTGCTAGTCTCGCAAATTCCGCAGGAGAGCTTCTGCGAATTTTGTAAGGTAGACAGAGACAGAGGTACTGGTGAAAGTAAACCTGTGCTTAGTTACCTCAGTTGGTAGAGCACTTGCCTGCGAAAGGCAAAGGTCCCAAGCTCACGTTTGGTGTACCAGGGCGACATAGTTGTTTGTGCATTTGCCTAGTGGGCAGGAGGCGCAGGTTCAAATCATGGCCTTGGTACAAATAAGCCAGCACAGTAGCTTAGAGTGTTCGGTCAGAGTTTGGCTGCACTCTGTAATAAAACAATGAACTTTAAGTGGTGTCTTATGATGTCTACCCAGACCAAATAATGATAACAATTATAAACAAAACGAAACAAAAAAAAAAAAACGTTAGCTCAGTCGGTAGAGCACTTATCCACGAAATGCAAAGGCCCCAAGCTCAAGTGTCACTTCGGCACCCAGTTTTAATCTGCCAGGAAGTTTCACACCATGTCTCGATATTTGCCAAAGCATAAGGTGTCTCTTACTAGAATGGTAACTGTAATTTGAGCTTTGTAGTACCATACCCACTTATGAAAATAGCTTTTCCTCCTTTGACATATTTCTATTTACATCCTTAGCTGCAACAGTTATTCGCAATTGCTGTTACTAATGAAGAAACAAGTAAAACAGGGCAAATAATTGTAATAATAATGTTTTCTACATCTACATTTATACCCCGCAAGCCACCCAACGGTGTGTGTCGGAGGGCACTTTACGTGCCACTGTCATTACCTCCCTTTTCTGTTCCAGTCGCGTATGGTTCGCGGGAAGAACGACTGTCTGAAAGCCTCCGTGCGCGCTCGAATCTCTCTGATTTTACATTCGTGATCTCCTCGGGAGGTATAAGTAGGGGGAAGCAATATATTCGATACCTCATCCAGAAACGCACCCTCTCGAAACCTGGTGAGCAAGCTACACCGCGATGCAGAGCGCCTCTCTTGCAGAGTCTGCCACTTGAGTTTGCTAAACATCTCCGTAACGCTGTCACGCTTACCAAATAATCCTGTGACGAAACGCGCCGCTCTTCTTTGGATATTCTCTATCTCCTCCGTCAACCCGATCGGGTAAGGATCCCACACTGATGAGCAATACTCAAGTATAGGTCGAACGAGTGTTTTGTAAGCCACCTCCTTTGTTGATGGACTACATTTTCTAAGGACTCTCCCAAAGAATCTCAACCTGGTACCCGCCTTACCAACAATTAATTTTATGTGATCATTCCACTTCAAATCTTTCCGCACGCATTCTCCCAGATATTTTACAGAAGTAACTGCTACCAGTGTTTGTTCCGCTATCATAAAATCATACAATAAAGGATCCTTCTTTCTATGTATTCGCAATACATTACATTTATCTATGTTAAGGGTCAGTTGCCACTCCCTGCACCAAGTGCCCATCCGCCGCAGATCCTCCTGCATTTCGCTACAATTTTCTAATGCTGCAACTTCTCTGTATACTACAGCATCATCCGCGAAAAGCCGCATGGAACTTCCGACACTATCTACTAGGTCATTTATATATATTGTGAAAAGCAATGGTCCCATAACACTCCCCTGTGGCACGCCAGAGGTTACCTTAACGTCTGTAGACGTCTCTCCATTGATAACAACATGCTGTGTTCTGTTTGCTAAAAACTCTTCAATCCAGCCACACAGCTGGTCTGATATTCCGTAGGCTCTTACTTTGTTTATCAGGCAACAGTGCGGAACTGTATCGAACGCCTTCCGGAAGTCAAGGAAAATAGCATCTACCTGGGAGCCTGTATCTAATATTTTTTGGGTCTCATGAACAAATAAAGCGAGTTGGGTCTCACACGATCGCTGCTTCCAGAATCCATGTTGCTCGTACAGAGTAGATTCTGGGTTTCCAAAAACGACATGATATGCGAGCAAAAAACATGTTCTAATATTCTACAACAGATTGACGTCAGAGATATAGGTCTATAGTTTTGCGCATCTGCTCGACGACCCTTCTTGAAGACTGGGACTACCTGTGCTCTTATCCAATCATTTGGAACCAAACGTTCCTCTAGAGACTTGCGGTACACGGCTGTTAGAAGGGGGCAAGTTCTTTCGCATACTCTGTGTAGAATCGAATTGGTATCCCTGCTTAGCACCAAATATAAAGAAAAAGCATTATGCAGAAGTTACGTGACAGTTCCGGTTTGAAGTTCATGACATACACAGTACGCTATGCTCACTCCATCAATATTTCTATTCCATGGAAACAAACCATTACAACATAAATATCTTCCAAATGATTTATTTTCAGTGGCATTCAGTCCTCTTCACCAATAATGCAGGATGTATCTGACTCAAAATGATTGCTGAAAATAGCATGAGGGCAGCGAAGTGTCAATAAATGCCTGTGAAATGTAGGCATATAGGTTTAGCAAGGAGGTGGCTCAGTCCCATTTTGTGCCAGTAGCATGTACAGATGTTGAACCCTTCTCATAGCTAGTGAACTTAATTTGAGACCTGTGTAGTATCATAACAGCATCCCCCAATCTTTTGTCTGGCCCTAGAGACAACATTTTGGTGATAAAGGTTCATCTTTCAAGATGGTAATGCATAAACATACAGTATGCACCTGATGAAAACCTTTCTTCAGGAGACAGGAATAAAATGAATGGAGTGTCATATGGTATCTGCTGGTGTGAAGCCAATTCAGCCAATGACCAGTTGAAAATGGTAGTCTGTTGTTGCAGGAGTCCTCCCACACACTGGATGAATTAAGGAGGGCCAGCATCAGAATGCGTGGCAAGTCTGAGCAGCATCTTCTCTACCACCTAGTGAACAGCTTGCTGTTCATTGCTTGTTTGTGAATTTTTGGCCAAAACCAGTTCCATACTGTTATGATGCTCTGCCCCCCATATTCACCAAACATGGCTCCATGTGACCTTTTTTCTTTTTCCAAAAACAAAAAAAACCTTCAAGGGCGTTTGTTTTATAGTCATAAATGAGTTTAAAGAAACATCACTGAGAAAGCTAAAAACTATCCCAAAGATCAGATTTCAGAAGTAGTTCAAGGATTAGGAAAAAATCTGGCATGAGTGTACAATATCTAATGAGGACTATTTTAAAGGGGATAACACTGATGTAAATTAATAAATAAAATTCCTCATAAAAAATTAAAATTCTTATAATTATTCTAAAACACCTGCTATAGCAAAAATGATATGTTATCTTTTAGTTTCATAAGGCTTATTCTTTCATTTTCTGCTCTCCTTGAATATAAGACTACACACGTCCACGAACTCACAGGTGGAGCAAAAGTTTTGTCGAACATAATGAGAAATGAATTTTCAGATATATATAATGTGTGTGTGTGTGTGTTCAAGGACTGTCTGAACAAGTATTTTATTGATATGTGTTGTGCAAGTTAATTTTTGTGGCAACAGTATGAATATGTCGAAA